>NC_134793.1:61110174-61125174 GCF_046742065.1 Oratosquilla oratoria | reverse complement strand
AAACGAAGCGGAACGAGTTGGGGGACTACTAAAACCGTACTTCCGCCGCTCAGGCTGGTTGCTCGGTAAGGCCAAATTCTTTTGTTTTCTATTTTATAGTTCTTATATTTTTTCATCCGGAATATATATATATATATATATATATATATATATATATATATATATATATATATATATATATATATATATATTCTAAGACTTTAGGTATGTCATGACCCCGTTACTATCATCATTCCTGCCGTCGATAAAGGAGGTCGGACACGACGACGACCTGGTCATCACAACCATTCCTCAGGACGAAGCGTCCAAACAACCTCCGCCAAAGAAAATCGCCCGACCTGATGTCCATTGAGGCGAAGTTTTCATTTCGTAGGTCGGTCCATTCAACAACCAACAAGATTCTTTTCGCAGTAACATGTACGGCGATTTTTTTTTCTTCTTTCTCAAAAGTCTGCCTTCTTTATATGGGAACGTCGGTGTGTGTGCGCGCGTGCGTGCAATGGCGGTGGCTTGGAGACCTTGGGTTGGGTGCAAAGAATGGCAGGCATCCACATCAGCAGGCGTCCGTTCACCCCTTGTGTCCCGGGTGTCCTTTTTCCTTACGTCCCCGCTGCCGCCAGGCGATTCTATTCGGCTCCACACCAATCCCTGGTAGCGAATGGGTTGTCATGACCCGCCCCGACGTTTTCCTTCCGTGCCGTGCCGTGCCGGCTAGCACTTGTCCTTCCATTCTTGCAGCCACCAGGCTATTTCATTCATATGAGTGGCGCCATTATGGTATCGTAAGGATTGTTATTATCTTTTTATTTTCTCTCCTGGCGGCAGTAGTACGTGCTCCCTCACTGCGTCACCACCACCTCCTCCTCCTCCTCGCCCAAGACTGGTTTCTGTGCCCGTGGGCAGGTAGGCAGGTCGGCAGGCAGGCAGGCAGGCAGACAGGCAGGCGGGTCCTTGCAAGTCCTGGCAGGTCCTGACTGACTGGGGTGGGTGGGCTTCCTTTCCTCCCCAACTGGCCGAGCAACCGGCTAGCCGGCCGGCGATGGACCGGCCAACGAAGTGGACCTCTACTTCAGGAGTACCACGCTGTAGCACGTTTGTCTCCACCTGATGAAGGATTTCCTCACCGTTGTTGTCGGATAACTGGTCCACCATTCTTCGATGTCACCGAAGTGCAGTTGGTTTCTGCATTTTCATAAGTGCACACTTCGCCTAGACGGCTACCCCCCCAAAAGCTATCATCAAGTTTAATCTCTTATTAATAAACTTCTGCTACGTTGGAATGAACACACGGCGACAGAAGTCTTTCTCCAACCCCAACTTGCACGATTTGGCTGTGGCCGTTGTATCTGTCCTCTCGTGGTTCACGATCACCTTTGAGAAAAGATCTCCCTCTGAAGCACCTTGGCACCCCGCTAACGGCCTCTGTTCCTTTCTCACGCCACAGGTGGTGCGTGCGTCTTCTCTTCTGTCACCTGACGCGGGGTTGGTGACAGTGGTGAGAGAGCGCGCGCGCGGCCGCCCGCCCGCCCGGGCGTCGTCGTCGTCACCGTGTAGGTGCAGCAGAAGGCCGCGGGCGGGGCGGGGGGAAGGGGCGGGGAGGGAGGAGCTCTCCGTGCCGGGTATTGGTGCTTGGCTGTCCCGCTTTACTTGTGTCATGTGGCTGGCTGGCTGGTTTCAATAGCCGCCGCAGCCGCCTGGCGGTGACCTCAGCCCACTTGTTTGTCTTGTCGTCGTGGTATATCGCAGGACTCAAAGTTCCAATGGATTAAATGGCGAAAAAGAAATGGGAACAGAAAATATTTAGATCCAAGGTGAATTCAGACGCAGAATATTATACATGTATGTATGTATGTAATATATATATATATATATATATATATTATATATATATATATATATATATATATATATATATATATATATTGTACCGAAGGTCCTTTCCCCCTTATAAGGAGGGGGGTTGAAGCCCAAAGCACACCCACCCCTTTATAAGGGGGAGGTGGCTGAGTAAAAGCAACCCCTCCCCCCCACACACACAATAAAGAAGTAAAATCCCATCATCCATTCAACCACCTCCTGTCTCAGCACCTTGGGGATGAACGGGCCACCCTGGCGGCACGGAAGCAGGTCAACTCAATCATAACCTCATGTTTACGTGTTCCTACGACCGAATCGTATTCTATGTGATCTCCTCTACGGGAAGCTGGCTCCATTCAGTGTCGGCGCTAATCCATTCTCGGCGTGCACCGTGGCGGGATACAATTCCAGATCTCTCGGCGAAGTGACTACCTGTCATTGTTGGCCTTGAAATCATGAATGCTCATCGCGCAGGCCGTCTTTGTGCACAGGCTCTTGTCCCGTCTATCTGCAGCCATTTTTTATTTTATTTATTTCTTTTCAAGACTATGTTTCTCAAACTGTATACGTGTAGTACTCACCTACCTGCACAGCTCTAGCCAATGTGGAGCCTAACAGGATCTTTGGCCGTCCCCCTCCCAACCCCCAACAACCATATGTGAAACAGAACCGAAGGCCCAAAGAGAAGAGAGCGCACTCGTAAACAAAACATCGACGTGTCTGCCACGCAACGCACAAAACACGACCGGTGGTCGGGCAATGCAACAAGACGCTATATGCTCCCACAGTCACACACACGCAGACAACCACAACATATCTGCGATGGAAGATCTCCCTCTGGCGAGAACCCGAGAAGGTGCCCATCAGTCTCATCGGCTACTCCGGCGCCTGGACTCAACGACGCCCAGTGCTACCCAACAACAACAACAACAACAATAACAACACTAATGACTATATATTTGTGATCCTTCTTCCACTTCTCTACTCATGTATAGGTAGGTAGGTAGGTGCGTGCATTTACCTAGTTGTATTTACCTAGTTGTATTTTACGGGAAGGGGAGCTATGCTCGTGCTGTCCCGTCTTCATATCTCATTTTATCTAAACTGTTTTTAAATTCATGTATTGTTTTTGCACACACCACTTTCTCATGTAACTTGTTCCAATTGTCTATTACTCTGTGAGGAAAGCTGTTCTTTTTCAGATCTCTTCTATAGCTGTCTTGATTTTCTTTCCGTGCCCTCTTGTATTTCTATCATCCCATTTTATCAGATTATATCAATAATTTCTATGCCTTTCATGATTCTGTAAATAGCTATCAAATCTCCTCTCTCTCTTCTTTGCTCTAGTGTCTGTAGTTCAAGTTTTGCTAGTCTCTCTTCATATGACAGTTTTGAGAGTGTTGGTGCCAATTTTGTAATTGCTCTTTGTATTCTTTCAAGTTTTTTTTTATACATTTTTTTTGTACTTGGTGACCACATCGTTGCTACATATTCCAATCTTGGTCTTCTCAGAGTGATTAGAATTTTCTTCACCATTTCTTCATCCAGGTATGTAAATGCCACTTTGATTGTTCTTATTGAATTATAAGTTTCTCCAAAAATCTTATTTATATGTTTCTCAGGTGACATATTATTCATAACAATGACATCCAGGTCCTTCTCTTTTTCTACTTGTTTTATTCCTTCTTCTCCCAATTTATATGATCCTGTTATTCTGTTTTTGCTTTTTCCAAATTCCATTATACTACACTTTTTAGTGTTGAATTCCATCTCCCACTTCCTAGTCCATTGCCATACTTTATTTAGATCACTCTGTAATGACTCACAATCTTCTTCCGTGTTCACTTTTTTTTAATAGTCTTGCATCATCTGCAAAGAAGCTCATATAACTTTCAATTTCTTCATCCATATCATTAATATATATAGCAAACATTATTGGGGCCAGAACTGTTCCTTGTGGAACACCGCTTATTACGTCATCCCATTTTGAGTGTTTGTCTCTTATCACTACTCTCATTTTTTTTTCTTGCAAAAAGTCTTCCATCCACTTAAGCAGTTTGCCCTGTATTCATCCTTCAGTTTCTAATTTCTTAAGCAAATTCTTATGTGACACTTTGTCAAAAGCTTTTTTTTAGGTCTAGGAATGCACAATCAGCCCATCCATCTCTTTCTTGTATTATATCTATTTGGCCTTGAATAGAAACATATTAAATTAGTGACGCATGATCGTCCTTGTCTGAATCCAAATTGCCTTGGATTTAGCACGCTGTTTTTTTCTAAATATTTTACCCATTTACTTTTGATAATTCTTTCACAAATGTTTGCTATTGTACTTGTTAGAGAGACTGGTCTATAGTTGGTAGGGTCTTCTTTATTTCCTCCTTTATACATAGGTACTATATTTGCTTTTTTCCAGTCTTCTGGAACTTTTCCTTCTTTCAAGGAAATATTTATTATGCTATGTATTTTGTCTGCCAGTTCATTTCTGCATTCTTTCAAAATCCAGTTTGCTATTTCATCTGGTCCATGCGATTTTCTAACATCAAGATTACTCAAGTGTTTCATTATTTCATTCTTTACTTCTATTTCTTTCATAGGGGGGACTTTCTCCTTCCATTCGATCTCTTCCGGTTGTATATTCTCCCTTGTAAACACTGATTTAAAATGCCTGTTCATAATTTCCGTCATTTCTATTTCCTCTGTGTATTCAACTCCTCCTTGTCTTAATTTCTCCAAGTCTTGTTTGTTTTTCAGTTTGTTGTTTACAAATCTGTAGAATAGTTTTGGTTGATCTTTACATTTTTCTATGACATCTTTTTCATAGTTTCTCTTTTCCTCTCTGCACGCTTTTACATATTCATTTCTATAACAAGTATATATTTTCCATTTTTCAGGTCTTTTGTCTTTCTTCCATTTAGTCCAAGCTTTGTCTCTTTTGTCTTTTAACTCCCTACAACTTTTGTTGTACCAGCATTTTACATATTCTTTTTCTTGTTTTTGTCTTGGGACATACTTTTCCACTCCTTTTTTATAAATTTTTGTCAAAATATTCCATTTCTCTTCTACTGTTGTATCTTCTTTGTATATTCTTTCCCAGTTTTAATTTTGAAAGAATTCTCTTATTTTATCAAAATTTGTTTTTTCATACATCAATCTTCAATTTCTATATTGTTCATTTCTTTTCATGTATTTTTTCTCGTTTAGTTCTAGTTCTATCAATATGTGGTCACTTTTACTTATTGGTGCCTGGTATTCTATCTTTTCCACTATTTCAGGTTCTGATGTGATTATTAGTTCTAGTCTCAATGGTTCTTCATTTCTATACCTAGTGTTCTCCTGAATCCATTGTGTCATTGTGTGGTCAATAAGCATCTCAAGTAGAGCATTTACCCATGAGTCATCTCTTCCCACCAGATTTCTTTGCAATTAAAGTCGCCCATCATAACTATTCTTCCTCCATCTTCCATTATCTTGTTTAATGTTATTCTTGTGTCTTCTAACATACTTTTATGTTCACTCTCTTCCCATGAGGCTGTTTTTGGGGGCACGTAGTTTATTACAAACTTTCTGCTCTTCTTATCTCTGTCTTCTACTTCTATCATAATCATCTCTACTGTATTCTTTCCATATGTGACACTCTTCACGTTTATATCCTTCTTAGTCAGGAACATAACTCCACCCCCTTGTTTCATCTCTTTGTTTCTAATCCAATAATTATATGCATTGTGTCCTATGCTGTTGGGTGGTAGTGGACCTTTTAATTTTGTCTCTACAATTCCCATTATGTCCGGTTCTTTTTCCTTCAGATACTCGTTCAGTTCATTCAGTCCTGTTATTAATCCATCTATATTTGTGTAGGACACTCTTAACTTTCTGTTATTTCCATTGTATTCTCTGTTTCTTTTTTGTTTCTCTCTGTTATGGTCCATTTCCTCAATTTCATATTCACTACTCTCCAGTAGAATTCTTTTTTCTGACTCCGTTCTGGTCTCGTTTTTTCTTTAGCTTCTTTCCTTTTCATTTTTTCTTCCTCTCTTTCCTCTTTATTCATTTCTCTTTTTATCCATACATTCTTATATTGTTCACTTGCTGCTAGCTTCCCTGTTTTTGCTAAGATATTCTCTGCTGTTGTTTGTGACCTGAATTTAATCTTAATTGGTCTGGTCTTATCTGTACTATATTTTCCGAGCCTAAACATCTCTTCGATTTGTTTCATTATTTCAGGTTCATCTTCCTGAACTAACTCTAGTAAGCTGCTTACTTTTTCTTTTTCCTCACTGATTCTTGAAGTTCTATCTAGGTTATGTTTCTCTTCCATTCCTAATATAATTATACATTTCTTTTTATTTGCTAAGTCTCTTACTATATTCTCCTTCTGTCTCATCACTTTGATAACTGAGTCTTCAGTTTGTTCTTTCATTTGCTGTTTAATTATGTCAGTAAATGCAACTTTACTGTTTTCCTGGATTTTTTCCAACCCTGTGCTTCTTTTGCTATGACCTCTTTATTGTCTTTATTATTCCTCCTTAATTCTTCATTCTCCTCTTTTACTTCTTTTAACTGTCTTTTTAATTCTTCTATTTCATTTTCTAAATTTTTGTTCGCCTTCTCTAGTTCTTCCAACTTTTCAACTCTCTGCGTAATGTTGGTTACGTTACCGAACCAGTCTTCCCAATGTTCGATCATCTTATCAAGTTTCTCCTCTAGTCTTGTCAATCGGGGGAGGTTGGTATCCCCCCCACCCTCATTAAATCCCTGGAAATTATTATCCTCACCTTCCATTGTGCTGCTCTTATCTATATTTCTAATCTTTACATTTTTGTTAATCCCATCACCAGAATCATCGGTCCTTCGTTTGTTTACATGACGTCTGGCCTCGTGTACCAAGTCCTCCCCTTCCTCATTTCCTTCCATTTCCCTCAGTAATCCCTCCCCTTATCCTTTTTCCTCACTTTCCCCCTTCCTCATTTCCTTCCATTTCCCTCAGTAATCCCTCCCCTTATCCTTTTTCCTCACTTTCCCACGACACCACGAGTTATCCCATTCCCTGTAAATACAATAGGTACTTCCTTTCCGTTGAGGTCCACGAAAATTTTACTCTTTCTTCAGAACTCTAATCCTCGCCGTCCATCCGACAAAAGTGTGTGTGTGTGTGTGTGTGTGTGTGTGTGTGTGTGTGTGTGTGTGTGTGTGTGTGTGTGTGTGTGTGTGTGTGTCGTGATCAGTCAGACCGATGCGTTATCGTAGCAAAGGGACGGAAATGGTTTCACCTTGGCCTAATAAAATAGCCAGGTGTTAGGCAGCCGGCCCAGGATTTTCCCCTCAGCTGAACAGAATTGTCTAGCAAAGGGTTTGGCCCTCGTAAATGCCAAATCGCATGACCCGCCCCCCCACCTTCCGTGCCGGGTAGCACTTCCCCTCTTACTCCGGTTGCCGCCAAATGATTTCATTCCCCTCCGTGCCCCCTACCACTAAGCCTAACCCTCTCGGTATCGGGGGTTAAAGCCCATGTCGATCTACACACCCTCTTATATCGGGTGGCACATCTTGTTTTAGTTCTGGCTCTCGTCAGGGTGTCTTATTCATCTCTGATGTATTTCACATACGTCATTCTCTCACTACTGACGAAAGTGTCATGAATCTATAAATATTATTTCACCGCATCCTCACTGTTGCTGCAGCAGTAGCAGCAGCTGCAGTATTTTCAGATCGGCGGCGGCAATACCAACGTATTTGCCAGCTTGCAAAAAGAGCGAAAATCTAGCACCTCTCGGTTACGTACGCGTTTCAAAGGTAATATCATCAGCATCATTACTTGCAAAGGAATAACATGGCGAATTTTTCCACCTCCATAAACTATAGGAGCTTGCGCACACGTGCATGCACACACACACACACACACAAAAGATGAAGAAATCGCCCAAAACACAAGATTCCAAAATCAAATTTGATCGATGGGGACAATGAGACTGACACTAAGTGAGTCACTCATTTCCTGTCCGTTACAAGTTGGTGAACACAAACACACACACACGCGAGAGAGAGAGAGAGAGAGAGAGAGAGAGAGAGAGAGAGAGAGAGAGAGAGAGAGAGAGAGAGAGAGAGAGAGAGAGAGAGAGAGAGAGAGAGAGAGAGAGAGAGAGAGAGAGAGAGAGAGAGAGAGAGAGAGAGAGAGAGAGAGAGAGAGAGAGAGAGAGAGAGGAAGGTGAAGAGGAAAGGAGAGGGAAGGAAAGAGATAAAGAGGGGAGAGGGAAGGAGATAAAGAAGGGAGAGGGAGAGAGGGAGGGAGAGAGGGAGGGAAAGAGAGAGATATGGAGGGGGTAGAGAGAGGAGCACCCGAGCACCCACCCAAAGCGAGAGAAAAAGCTGGCACGGGCCGGCAGACACAAAGTCGAGAGTGCCAAAAGAAGTGACGTCACGCCCTCGTTTGTCCATCAAGGCTCTATAATAATGTTTTAGTCATCCAGGTGGAGGACAGTGTCAACAAAGCAAAGGCACCTCCCCGACGCTATGAGCCATGGACGTGCTAGTGCTAGTAAACCAATACTAGTACCGTTTCTAAAAATAAAAACTTCTGGAATGCAATCCAAGAATCTCAAGGTACACGACAATAAAAGCAATGATGGTGGGTAAAGATATACATGATACTGGTGGGACAGGTACCAACAGGAAGCGACGGCTTTGGTCGCCAATAAGAGTCTCCTGGTGCATGACCCTCATGTTTATTTTTATTTCGTGTTTACTCCTGACTCTGTTCCTTTCTTCTCCTGAGTCTTGTTGGTTTTATTCCTCCCGCTTATCTACTTCTGTTCCGCATTAGGGTGATCATGTAGACTGACGTGGATTATGTTAGGGCGTGTACATGTGGATGTGTGTGCGCGTGTGTGTGTATGTGTATGATTCACCATGGTCTTGAATCACGTGTTGGACTCGTGATTGACAGCTATTCCCCTCCCGGAAGAGAGCTCAGAGCTCATATATGACCGATCTATGGGTACTGCTGTGACCTTACACGCACACACACACGCAGCGCAGCGATACTGAAATTATTTCAGCCCTGAGCGGGATTCGAACTCCGACCGCTGTAGCAGCGGTTGCAAACGCTACCACTGCGCCGTCGAGTCGTGTGTGTGTGTGTGTGTGTGTGTGTGTGTGTGTGTGTGTGTGTGTGTGTGTGTGTGTGTGCGAGCAGATGTATAATTATCGTTGTCACTATGTATACGTGCGCACGAGAAAATGTGCACACCTACGCTTTCGTGAGTTAGTGTGTATATTTGCAATTACCTTATACACAAACAAATTAGCTTGTTCATTAAGCATGCCACCTGGACGACATATCACGGTGGATCTGCTGTAAACGTAGTAAAACAACACCTTATATGAAACTGCGGTTATAAAACGTTAATATACGACCATCCGTGTACACACGCGCACCCACACCCACACACCTTTCACTGTTCAGAACAATAAAAAGAAGTGTACATAATTAAAAAAAAAGAAGAGTTCTATGTGTGAAAAAAGGACACTGACGGAAAAAGGTGCTTGGAGGATATTCGAAAGAAGAAACAATGCAGTCAGACGCCTTGAGCGGCTTTAAGACAAATTTTGATTTGAGGAAGAAGCACAGACGCGGGGATCCACGAACACAGTTCTTGTCCTGTGTACTGCAATTTGGTAAATATACACGCATGCAAAATAAGTCAGCCGTAAACCTAGAGTTATTCATGAATAAAACATTTATCCCCAATGAAGAACGGCCCAAAAACACACTTGGCGGAAAGAGGAATGGGGGGGGGGGTAGCCAGCCTACTGTACTGCGCCTCCGCTAATGACGAGGGCGGCTTCTTAGCGGGCGGCGTTCAGGGGCGCGCCCCTTGACAAACGGCTTCAGAAGGTAGCCGCGCCCAGTCCGGTTGAACTAACCCCACCCTACCCCACCCCAGCCCGACCTCCACCCCACCCCTCTCGTCCTCCCTTTCCCTTTTTCCAAATACTTCCTCCTCAGTCTCCTGAATCCGTAGACATGGACCGTTGGAAGAGCTTATATGAAGGTTTTCACAGAAAATAATTTTCCTCCAGCATATCAAATGACATTCTTATGTAAACTGTCGAGAAAGCGAAATTGTTTGCCAGAGGGATTTTACGGCGGAAAAACTCCTGGAGGTTGACGGTACCGCCGATTAATTGGAGGTTGGAGGAAAAATAGCCCAGCATGATGACGCCTTTAGCAGGTTTGTTTGACTCAAAAGGTGAAATGTTCATCTTCATTGTTAACTTGATCCGTGTTGTTAATACAAATAGAAAAATAAATATATAAATAATAAACAAATAGAAAAGTAAAAAAGATATGTCCTTCAGACTGTGTAGGTTGAAGAATCTGCAGAACCGCAGTTTGTTAGATCACTATTACAAGAATTTGAGACTGGTAACCTCGTCTCCCCAACACGGAGCCGTAAAACTATTACCCCGAGGAATTCCTCCAGACCCTCTGGGTGATATCCTCTGGTTTACAAATCTCTCACAGGGAGCTTACACTGTAGAGAAAATTCAAAACAAACACACACACACACACACACACACACACACACACACATCACAAATGTCACGCAATACAAGATTAACAACAACGAAAGATGATGCGAACCAGAGGATGTTTTGGTATTTACTTTCTGACATAGCCTCTGCGTTATCTTTCAACTATCGTTGGCGTGGCCTTTGACATGGTCTCGTACATTCTTGTCAGCTTTTGGTTTTGTAAGTGGCGAGCAACTTGTCTTCTGGCCAACGCCATGCGGTGTCACTCAAATGTGTAACACTCCTACGGGCCTGGGGTACGCAGCAGTGCTTTATGATTGAAGACCCATCTCCACTCATAGAAGTGCTGAGCTCGTTAGGTTTTGCTGCTCTCCCTTCTCAAGTTTCTCCACCTCTTCGGCAATTACTGTCCTAAGGAGAGAAGCGCTGGTTATCAGCGTTAGGAGAAAACCGATTAAACCCTTCTGTATCGAAGAACACTTGTCGCTTTGTAGCTGGCCAACGCCAAACACTTTCATTCAGAGGTGTGGTGCCCCTTCGGAACCAGAAGGGTAAACGGGCGTTGGCACTTTTATCTTTATTCCATTCTGGCTACAGTGACGACTATATTTACGCTGCAATCCTATCGTGGATACGACGGTCCAGAATTCACATGAAAGTAATCCAGGCTACTTCATACATCTCAACGGCATTTTCTCTTTCATTCTGATTTCCACCAGATTATTCTATTCATCCCCGTGCCACCCTCATTGGGTGATCTTAGATAAACAGAACCGCGGTAATATCGACATAGCAACTGCGACGACGGTAATCACGAACTCCGATGTGGTTAATTACCACTTCATGGTGAATGGTAATCGTCTGTTAGAGGAGAATCAAAAACAAACTCCAAATCTCTATGTACTTGTTGAATTTCAGCCTGCCATGACATAAATTAAACATTATCAATATTTTATTACTTTGTACATTTATACAATAATGTTACATTCAGATGCTTTTCACCTAATAAGGGCTATCCTAGTATGTGGCAACATTATTTACAATACATAATTTGATTATCGTGGACACGCACAATGGTTTGCCCAATCATAGTAATTTTATTTTACAAAAATGCTATATGCGTTAAGGGGACACTACAGTCGTGGCGTGTTGCCCCAACTCCCTCACACGAAGTCCTCCTCCTCCTCCTCCTGCTCGCTTCAGATACAGGAACCTCCATTGAGGGTTGTCCCGTTCGTGGTCTACATTCCCTCCCCCACCCACTCCCACCGTCTCTCCCTCGCTCTCTCGCAATCACCATTCTCCCTCCACTTTCCCTTCCTGCTTCGTCTTTTCCTTCCTGTTTAACCCTTTTCCCTTCCCCTTCCTCTGTCTCTTCTGGTATTCTCCCTGGCGGCCATTCCCCCAGTGCCACCCACCAGCCCCCCACCCCACCCCGAGAGTCAATCTCCTCCCACCAATACCACTCGAACCTCTCGCCCTTGAGCGCACAAACGCACTGACGAATGTAAATACATTTATGTACACACAAACGCACAAGCATTTGTATACACCTAGCATGTGTACACAAATGTACAAGCGACTTTATTGCGGGTATGTGCATATGCAAACGCACAAGCAATGCACTGTTATGCAAGCACTCATGAACGTACTTAAGAATACATCCACTGTTACGTAGGCCTACGTGACAGCATGCGGGGATATAATGAACCTGGTCAGAGGCAACTGGTAAGCACTGAGGCTACAGTGACGACTATATTTACGCTGCAATCCTATCGTGGATACGACGGTCCAGAATTCACATGAAAGTAATCTAAACAAATATATTCAGATTAATTAAATATATTTCTGAAAAAAAGAGGAAGGGAGCCTCCCTCCCTGACCAATCAAGGAAAGCCCTTCTGCTTGCATCAAGTTTTGAATATATATATATATATATATATATATATATATATATATATATATATATATATATATATATATATATATATATATATGAGTGTGGGTGTGTCACCTGCATCTTTCACAAGAATGCTGCGAAAATTACCTGGCTATGAAAAATACTGAGGAGGAGGAGGAGGAGGAGGTAGTATAGCCCCGGAATCAGGATGTTGGTCTTTTAGGGTTATCAGGGATGAAGACCAGGAGTATCAGGTGGCAGGCAAGTTTTTTTATGGCTACAAAATGTCCACTTTTGCCAAAAATGTCGTCGTCATCAACATGACGTCACGTAGCCCTTGGAAGTTCTATGATTTCTGACCAGGACAGTATCCTGTGACGTCCATTGTAGCTCAGTCACTCTACACGAGGACTGACTTAGGTAAGTTCTTCCTGTTGACCATAGGAAATCTCCTGCTCTCACATATGACTTAACAGTCGCTCTGTAGAAACTTAGCCTTTGTTCACAAAAGAGAAAGAAAGAAAAAACAAGTCCCTCTGTCCACATTTGTTGAAAATGCTCTCGGAGTCGACATGATGTCACTCATAAACCGCCAAACGATTTCATTACCCAACTAATCCCTAAGTGTCCACGCTGGGCCCGGGTAAACACCAAGGTCTCTATGCTGGACAGCATAAGTTTCACATCTGGGAGACATGTATGCATAGCGTTTACATATGCACTCTACCAGTAAATCGATGAATAATAAGACAGATGCCTACAAAGCAAACTATAAAAACATTTAACAAAACACACACACACACACACACACACACACACACACACACACACACACACACACACCTCTCATGGCGCTGTGGTTAGAGCTCTGGCCTGCCACTACGGAGGTCCGGGTTCGACCCTCGCCCGGGGCTGAAATAATATCAGTATCGCAGCGCTGAGGGGTGTTACTCCAACTCTCGTGGGCGGGGAGTTGGGGGTGTGTGTGTGTGCAAGGTCATAGCATTACCCATAGATCGGACCTACGAGCTCTGAGCTCTCTTCCAGGAGGGAAATAGCTGTCGATCACGAGTCCAACACGTGATCCAAAGACCAAGTGAATAAACACACACACACACACACACACACACACACACACACGATTTGATGGCGCGGTAGGTTCCCGGCTGCCACTACGGAGGCCGGGGTTCGAATTCCGCCCAGGGCTGAAATAATTTCAGTATCGCTGCGCTGATAGTCGTTACTCCAACTTTCATGGGCGGGGAGTTGGGTGTGTGTGTGCGTGTAAGGTCACAGCAGTACCCATAGATCGGTCATATATGAGGTCTGAGCTCTCTTCCGGGAGGGAAATAGCTGTCGATCAAGAGTCCTACACGTGGTCCAAGACCATGGTGAATCACACACAAACGAACATCAAGGCACGAGAACGTGCGCTTAAATTTAGATATGTATACGCCACGAACACACACACACACACATACTTATCACACGACTCGACGGTGCAGTGGTAGCGATCGCAACCGCTGCTACAGCGGTCCAAGTTCGAATCCCACCCAAGGCTGAAATAATTTCAGTATCGCTGCGCTGCGAGTCGTTACTCCAACTCTCGTGGGCGGGGAGTTGGGGGCGTGCGTGCGTGTAAGGTCACAGTATTATCCATAGATCGGTTATATGTGAGCTCTGCTCTCTCATTCGGGAGGGTAATAGCTGCTGATCACGAGTCCAACACGTAATCCAAGACGATGGTGAATTACACGCATACACTAACACGCTGTCGGAGTCATCACGGCAACACTTCCTCGCCCTAACAAGGAAGCCTATGATGAGAGTGCCACGCGCTCACGCGGACGCTCACACACACACGCGCGTACACAGCACTGCTTCACTGAGCGCTGTCCACACGGCTGCACAAACAGAAGTACACATAGTGGCAGGTAATGCCTGACACCGGACATTTGACACTGGCACTGACATACTGGCTTAATGGGAGACCCGACCCACCCATATTACAGCTGGAATGAGTAGCCTACGAACAAGGCCGCATACGCACCTCCACTCAAATAAAAGAATGCTGATCACTTTTGACTTCTACCGCTCTCCGTTCTGCTGCTGCTGCCCTCCTAAGATATCTCGTTTACCACTTCTACATCACCTATATGGCACGATGTTGTCCCCAAGGACAGAAGTGCTGGCTATTGCTGACCAACATTCCCTCCACAGAAAGGCTCTGAAATTCGCTTTCTCTTTACCCCCGATGCCTTTCCATCTTGGAAAAAAAATGGCGGTTTGGAGGTAGTCTCATAACACATCTTCCTCCTCCTCCTCTTTTTTCCCTATACACACCAAAAGCACTTGACTAGCAAATGGTGGACTCTTTTGTTTCTTTCTTTCAGGAGCGGGCCTCCAAGGGAATTTTCTTTTTTCTTTTTTTCTTTCTTTCTTTTTCTGGGGGGAGGCTTCTCTGGGGTGCTTTCAACTATCCAGATAAACATAGGAACAATACAATACAATAAAAAAAAAAAAAAAAAAAACGTTTCCCTGCCAGGTTGATATGGACAAACTATAGGTGGACCGCAGCTGTCCTGTCCCGCCTTGCCTTGCCTTGGGAACGCCTACACGACAGAACCAGTTTCCACAACCTCCTACCCACTCCCTACTTGCCATCCCGCCTGCCCGCCCGCACCCCAAAAAATCTAACCTCCCTCCCG
>NC_134793.1:61075174-61102674 GCF_046742065.1 Oratosquilla oratoria | reverse complement strand
AGATATCAAAATCATAACAGAGTTGAGCCATGATTGTCACCCTGTGCGCGTGGCCAAGAACACAGGTGGTTGTGGTGGTGATTGTGGTAGTGGTTATGGTGGTGTTCGAGAATGGGAAGAGATATGTCGACGTTATTACTATGATCGAGTATGCGTGAATATATATATATACATATATATATATATATATATATATATATATATATATGCAAAGTAGACCACTTAGAAAAAGAAACTAACGAAGCAGAGCGCTTTCGTATATTACATCTTATCTTCAGTGCACTGAAGATGTAATATACTAAAGCGCTCTGCTTCGTTAGTTTCTTTTTCCAAATGGTCTACTTTGCATAAGTGAATACACGTACCCGTGTTCTTATTAGCATATTATGTGTGTGTGTGCATATATATATATATATATATATATATATATATATATATGTGTGTGTGTGCTACAAAGATTTATATCTCACTTTATCTAATGGTATAATTGTATCGTTCACTTTCATTCCGAATCCTCCCTTTTCTTTAGATAGAACAATCCCAACAAAATGTGTCCAGTTCCACAGAATGCTACGGTCTCCTGTATCCGTTCCGCGTGGTGCACCCACGACCAAACCTGCTACGATTGCACACAGCTGGTGAGTGCCAAATGTTCAATGTCTCTTGGTCGATGCCGAGGACCAGGTGGGTGTTGGTCAGTGTCAAGGATAAGTCAGGAGAACGGTATCGCGGAGCTCGCCGTCTTTTCCAAGGTTTCTTGCGGCTTTCGGTTAGGTGAGGTGTTGCCAGATATTGGCTAGGATATGCAGAACTCATTTTGGGAGTAATACTTCTGCAAATGAAGGAACGGATTTGTCACTGCGCCTTCTTCCTCACGTCTCCTATCTGGCATCGGAGGTCCTTCACTTGGTGAGGCGCTCACACTAGAAGTCGCTTACATATAATGTCCTCGAAGGTTCCAGGACAAGTCGCTGCCGAAAGCTGCTGCTGCCGGGTTCTAACGCGGGTTCTCGTTGTGCAAGGCATGGTCGAAACACGGCGGAGGAAGAAACGAAAACTAAGATAGAAGGACAGAAAAAAAATTGTTGGCACTGTGCCAGCCGGCGACAGTCGTCTTCGTGTGCCAGCAGCAATACACCTCTTACGTCATCGCGAAATGAGTCGCATTGAGCCACCAGTGCCAACTCCCCACCACCACCACCATCCTCCACCATTTTTTCCCTGTTCACTGCTTCCTTGGTCTCCTAAATAGCGACGGCGACGACGCGGTCCAAATGACATCGATGACAAGAGGAAACAATAATCAAACAACAATAGTACAGAATACTAAAACATTCTCACACAATATCATGTTTCTCTCTTTGAAAATCATGATTTCTGCTGAAGAAAAATAAATTGGCTTTGAGATAAGTAAGAGATGAAGTACTTCACATATTTGGTTCTAACGAATGCCTTCATCCTTCAGCCGAATAAAAATGGGCGCCTGCCCCTCATCCCCCTATAAAACATATAAAGTAGGTCGCAGTGTTTCTAGAACTGCAGAGTCCAGCCTTCCCACACCACTGAACCTTTCACTTGGCGATTTTATTTACCCACAGGAAGACCCCCTTCGTTTCCACAGCGAAAGTGTAACTGGGAGTTCCGGTCACCTGCAATGATTACCGGGGACAAATGGCGGTAAAAATGAGGTCAGGGAATGTGGGAGGAGGGGGGTAACCTCTGCATCACACGAGGGCCATATTCCTGGGTACCAAAACATTCTTAGGAGGTGAGTGTTCCCGCCCCCCGCTCCCAATTTCCCTCGTTGTAAACCTTGTCACTCGGTCTCCTGGCATCCAAACCCCCACCCTTCCTTCCATTCGAAGGCCTTTGTATGAAAGCGTAAATAGAAAAAAAAAATTGCGGACGCGGGCTGCTGTGCACACTCCATGAACCAGATGGTCTGCCTGCCAAGAACTTTGGTGCTAGGGAGATGGTGTGTGTGTGTGGGGGGGGGGGGCTGCCTCTCCGTCTTCTTTGGAAGACTTCCCCATCCTTAAAGAATACTAGACAACCATACCCCTGACCCTCTACCAGCAGCCCCGCTGTCTCCTCCGGACTGAGACCAACTCGGCTTCCTTCCGATTGTACTACGCAAGGCAACGGGATGAGCACAGGCTCAACATAAATGCGGCTTAGTGGTTAACCCTCTCGCGTCTATATTTGACTCTCGTGTCTATTCTGACAACTGCCACCTGGTGATTTTATTCAAAGGGTTAAACCGTGAAGACTGTAAACAGTGACACCAATTTGATTCCCGACACTACGCCTGGTATTCAAATACCGCCAGGCAATTACATTCAGCTGGGGGAATCCTACTCTCTACAGCGAGAGGGTTAGGAGAACTCGATCCTGCGTCCCATATATTCACTGCAGAAGCTACCTTAACCCCATCGCTTCTGAAACTTGTACCACGGAGGTGAAGGACACAGCACGGCGGTCCTCCCTCTTCGATGAATCTTTAACTCTTTTGACAGACAATCAATCTATGAAGCTGATGGCAGGAACTCAACCTGTAGGAGTTTAGGACATATCGACCAACTCTTTGTTCACTGTGATGACGCAATTTTGCAGGTGTTGGTCTGATTTAGAAAGCACGACTTTATTCCATCGATGAAGCTCTGTCGTCCTGTGGGGCCTTAGCCCATTATTGCCAATGGTCTCTTCAAAAGCTTGTTCTGGCTGAAGCAGGACGATTTCATTCAGCTTGTAGGGGGACGCCTCAGGACGCTGAGAGGTTAACACATCCTCCCCCACCTCCTCCTCCTCATCCCCATCACTCACTCTCACTCTCAAGGGTCCCAAGATATGATGACCCTCTAACGCAGGGGTTCTGTCTCCGCACTCCTACCCCTCCTCCCCCATTCTTCCCCCGACCCCCCTCGAGGGAGCCCACTCTTCCTCCTCCGCCTATCCCTTTCAAGGAATGACGGTCTCCTCTTTTTGAACTCTTCATCACAAGGGTCCCGCACTCGAGCTTAATAAAGTCGTCTGCCAATGGTTGGAAGAACAAGGGCTTCGATCGTAGCGATGGAGATCGACGCCTCAAGCAAAATATTCCATTCTCCGGAATCATTTAAGAGAGGATGGGAGAGAAGGAGAGAGAGAGAGAGAGAGAGAGAGAGAGAGAGAGAGAGAGAGAGAGAGAGAGAGAGAGAGAGAGAGAGAGAGAGAGAGAGAGAGAGAGGAGAGAGAGAGGGGGGATGAAGTGAGAGGGAGGGAGGGAGAGAGGGGGGATGAAGGGAGAGAGGGAGGGAGGGAGATAGAGCGAGTGAGAAGGGGGATGGAGGGGAGAGAGAGAGAGAGAGAGAGAGAGAGAGAGAGAGAGAGAGAGAGAGAGAGAGAGAGAGAGAGAGAGAGAGAGAGAGAGAGAGAGAGAGAGAGAGAGAGAGAGAGAGAGAGAGAGAGAGAGAGAGAGAGAGAGAGAGAGAGAGAGAGAGAGAGGGAGGGGGGGGGCATAGAGATCGTAGTGGCAACTGACTGCGTCACTTCGTAAACAAAGGTACCACGAGGTGAGCTCCCCCCGAAGAATGGGCTCTCCCGTTTGTTTCGCATCCAAATATACCTACCTACCTGGCGTGCGTGGGTGCGCATCCGCGCTTGTGCGTATGTGCACGTGCGCGTGTATGAGATTTTTTTAACAGTGGCAATGCATGTGTGTACTACGCACTAGAAGAAGCCTGGCAACACGTTCCACCACGTCAAGTCCCCCTCCCCATATTTCGCGTCCTTCTGCACCGAAATACAGCACCAATGAAAATCACCCCCGCCTTTCCCTGCCTCTACCTTCGCTTCTCCTGTACTTACCAAAGAATCTGTGGACACACACACACACACACACACACACACACACACACACACACACACACACACACACACACACATCTATACACACGCACGTGCGCAAGCTAACGTCACAATGGAAAACAACAGCTAAATATCAATTTCGACAGGGCACCTTTCGGTTCAGAACGAGGTCTGACGAAGAATGGAATGAACTAATTGCCCAAAAACACTGAGTAAAAGTAACCAAACTGACGATCATCATCGCGGTACACTACCCAAGAGGTCTTCCAGTTGCTTCTTGAAGCCTGAAACTGCGCTGCATGCCAACGCCTCTGAGGAAAGTTTGTTCAAGTGAGTGGTTACTAAGCGATTGGCGAGATGGTTTCTACCTGCTTAGAGGTTCACTCTACTCCCGGAGATGTCCGTGCGCAATACACCTAGACAGGAACACCACTACCCAACGTTCGAGCCCGACCATAAGCGACACCTCCCTATCCAAATTTTCCGTTGTGAGCAGTGTTGAGGGCGACAACGACGTCACTCGGGGCCATCGTGTTTGTGCGTCTCCCCTACTATCGTCTCCAATTTGATCTGTTGCTGCTGCTGCTGCTCCTCCTCCTCCACCTGCTCACCACCTCCTCTTTCAAGTGATACCGGTAATCTTTCACTGCGTGGTTACCGAGGTGGGGCCTCATAGCACCCAAACACGTAAATAGACAAAGGGATACGGGATCCATCACGGCCGCTGCATCCCTTGAAGTTCTGTGCCGGCGACTGTTCGTGCACACACGCACACGCACGCACGCACGCACACACACACACACACACACACACAAACACGACTCAGTGGCGTGATTGGCAGAGTCCCCGACTGTCACTACGGCGGTCCGGGTTCGAATTCTGCACAGGGCTGAAATAATATCAGTATCGCTGCGCTTCGAGTCGCTACTCCAACTCTCGTGGGAGGGGAGCTGGGTGTGTGTGTGCGTGTAAGGTCACAGCATTACCCATAGATCGGTCACACCAGCTCTGAGTTCTCTTCCGGGAGGGAAATAGCTGTCGATCACGAGTCCAACCCGTGATCCAAAGACCAAGGTGAATCTCACACACACACACACACACACACACACACACACACACACACACACACACACACACACACACACACACACACACACACACACACACACACACACACACACACACACACACACACACACACACACAAGGGCGCTCACTGAGTCTGCAGACACGAGCGCACATCAAGAGAGGGCATATTGATACAGGACTGACACACATAATCACGCTCGAGTAGCTACGCATGAAGCAGCGCTCCAGCCTCTGTACACAAGCTTACCTCCTCTAGGTGCTTAGATAATGACGAAACTATTATCACGTTTGCCCTCTGTGCTTGGGCACTCATCAATAGCCATTGGAATCGATTTCATGTCCACGCAGATACGAGGGAAGAGCACTGTTGAAGTGGTATATGATGTTCTATGATGTCTGTGAGACCTAATGGTTCGCCTGGGAGTGCAATTGCGTGCCTGTACGTGTTCATGAGTGTTAGGAGATCTGCCCGTGCTTCAGGGAAATCTACACCGTTAATATGTGTTGCTTTGATGGTTTCCTGTGTGTACATGTATTTCATATCCTAGAATGATGTCTTTAAAAAAATTCTTTAAAATGTTTGAGGGCATATATGATTGCGAGCGCTTCGATTTCAGTGATAGAGTAGTTTTGTTCGTGCTTGTTTAATGCGCGGCTGGCGTATGCTATAGGTCTAAGTTTGGAGTCGTGTTGTTGCATTAGTACTGCGCCAAGGCCTTTGTATGAAGCATCTGTACATAGTGTGAAGGGTTTAGAGAAGTTTGGGAATGCCAGAACCGGGGCTGTTGTGAGTGCTTGTTTGAGCTTGTGAAAGCGGTGGTGTTCAGACGTCCAGTTAAAAGGAGTATCATTCTTGAGAAGTCCTATAAATGATTTTACGTGATAATGAGAGTACGTGATCTAGGCTGATTGTGTTATTTGTAACCCAAGGTGAAGAAATGAGTGCGTCTTTTAGTTCTTCCTTGAACTGACTCGCCTCCCTGACTGCTCTTTCTTTGGTGAGATGAGGGGGTGTGTTAAAGTTTGTTCCGAGTGTGTAGAAGGGAGAGAGAGAGCCTAACTGTTCATATGGGGCGAAAAATTTCTTGAACTCCATCAACGAAATTTTGGAAGGTCTGTGGCTGTTGGAACGCGTCTGATTGTATTATGTCGCTTGCTAAGGTGTTGAAATCAATGCGACTTTTAAGGACCGCGATTTTAGTCGTATCGTCTTGCACCTGTGTGCGTTGTATTTCCGAACGAACGTCATCTAACAGAGTGTGGATGGCGATGTTTGTCCCGTTGAACTTGGGAAGAGTGTTGTCATGCTGAACGAGTGTTAGTAGATTTGTTGCAGAACGTTGCATGTGTGGTTGCGCAATGGTTGGGTTTGTGTTTTTATTTGGCGAGGACTGTGTGGTATTTTCGTTTGGTGCTGCCATTTTGGAACGAGTGTTGTAATGGTGTGAAACATTGGATTGTGAATGGGTCATGCACACCGTAGAGTAACAGTTCTAGAACCAACGGATATCACGTTACAAAATGTAGACGGAGTTCCCTTTTCCATCATAGGAAAAACCGAACTAGATATCTCCCTGCATGCCAACTGTCCTCCCATTACAACGACAGTATACATAGCGGAAGTAGTTTTTCCCGCAGATATTCTTATAGGTTTGACATGGATGCAGAGAAATCGCATCATCATCTATACTGCTCAAAACGGCATTGGTTTCAATAATCACTTCATAACGGCTCTAAATACAGCCAACACGCATGCAAACACAGCAAACACGCACGTCAAACCCTTGCATATGATCGAGCAACAACATGCAACAACAACAACTGAACAAAACATCGACGAAACAGAAAAGGTGACACTTGTAACAGACACGCCCACTAGTGTAACAGACACGCCCACCCCATCCGCTCACCCTCGTTGCTCACAACACAAACGGAATAGGCGTAAACTGTCAGCGCGCATGTCAAAGTCAACTCGCGACCACAAGAAACACGACGTTTTCACTAACATCCAGGAAATATCACCACAATACACTACCGTCTCACAGATCTCTCTCACGAACTCTCACGCAGTTGTAATCACTGACAAAACACTGTTTTCAAGAGAATACATGAGTCACTGACTCTCTCAAAAGCAGATATGATTAGGTTGAAGAACGCTCACTCCAGAGATTGCAATGTTTCTGTAGGTGACATTATATACAACACCAACCACCAACCCACATCAAAACTTGCACCCAAATTCCATGGTCCATTCCGGGTCACCGACATACTTCCGCACAACAAGATCAAAGCTCTCAACTTACGCGAACTCACAGAGGCTATCCTACATTTAGATCATATAAAATTAGTTCCCAGAGGTCTCGACATGGATGATATTCCCCCCCCCCGCCCATAGTACAACCAACACACACGACCGAGACCCTAGACACAAACACCTCTACCACTCCACCGATCCCTACACCTCGTTATAGCCTCAGAAATAGGTTTGTATAAGTTTCTTTAGCCCCAACAAAATCCAGGCATCTATTTCCAAAACCAATATTTATCATTTATGTTCATCTTATGCCATAACCAAGTACCTCCCTTCTATCTGTGCAGATCACCATTGCCACTCAGGGAAGGTCAACCCCTTCACCTAGGCACACCCCTCTTTCTTCTATCTCCTTAACTGTTCGGGCACCAAGCCTACGTGAATCTCAAATCTCAAGGTGTCGCGAGGACGGACACTGGTAGCGTATGCCGAGCAACTGTTGAACGTCTAGACCTCCTAGAAGACGTAATCTACCACCAAAATCTCCTAGATCTTCATCTACCGCCTCTACACATACTATCAGCACTGCACATATGCATCTAGGTGCATATAGGAGTCAAGTGGTACTCTGATCTCACTTTGTCACGGAAGGGTCATCCCGCGGTCATCTATGGTCAAGTCTCTATTGTTCGGACCAGGGCGTCAACCTTACAACCAGCACCTGGACGCCGGAATCGACACCTCAGAAAACCCAAGAGATATTGCCATTAATATTAAAATCCCTTTTCCTACTGGATATGTCCATCCTGTCCCAACCTCGGACAACCGTAGTACATTGTATATATGTATATGCAAATTGTAAGGTAATTAAAACCTATTCTGATCTCTAATATTTGCTAAAACAGCATCTTGTAAATAAATAATATCTCGTCGGCAACCTAGCCACGAGCCATGTATATAAAGACCTCCTGTCACAAAATAAAGAGGAAGAAGACCACAGAGAGAGAGCTACGCTGCTCCTCCGTGTTTATCTTAAAGCCTCCAAACGCCGCTCAACTACCAACCCCGTTACCAGTCCAAACCATATGTTGGACAAGACCACAACAGCACAACTCAACACTTTACGTCGCATATATAGGTACACACACACACACACACACACACACACACACACACACGCACATATATATATATACATATATATATATATATATATGAGGGTGTAGGGGAGTGAGATATGTAGGGAATGGAATAGGTGGGAGTGGTTTCTATGCCTTTTTTCTTTTTGGCTACCCCCCGTGTAAGGGGGAAAAAGCCTTTGGTATATGTATATATATATATATATATATATATATATATGTGTGTATATATATATATATATATATATATATTGCTTGAAACCACGAGGAAATCAAAGATCGGAAAACTATTCCGATCTTTGATTTCCTCGTGGTTTCAAGCAAAATAACTTTATTCACGTATTTTATGTAATTACTGTTGCATATTATATATATATATATATATATATATATATATATATATATATATTACAAAGGCGGAGCATGCCAACAGGAGACCCTTTGGTCCATAACTAGGTCGGATGCGAGAAAAAATATAATAATGTTAAATAGATAAATAAAAAATAAAATAAAATAATATAAACAAAATAAAAAATATAATAATATAAGTAACAATAAATAGAATAAATAAATGCATAGGTATAGTTAAATAATCAACAAACAAGTAAATAGTAAATAATAATAAATTGACAAAAATAATAATAAATCAAGTAAATAATAAACAGACAAATAATAACAAACAAATAAACAAATAATATAAAACAAATGCCAGTTATTACAGCATCTTGCTTAGATGTTTATCTAAAGTTTAGATAAACATTCTAAACGAATCTTAAAGCTTCAAACTGAACTACATTGCACTGCCTCTGCAGGAATTTTATTCCATTCATTAACTACACGGTTGGCGAAGTTGTTTCTGCCCACTTACTAACTAAATCTATTTCCTGACAGTTTGAGACCATTATTTCCTGGCGGATTCTCATTCAGTGTAAAAATTTTGTCACTTATGATGTCAATCTCCTTTAGAATCTTAAAGACCTGTATCAAGTCATCTCTGAGTCTACGCTTTTTTAGGGAAAATAGATTCATATGTTTCAGTCGATTTTCGTATGATTTAATTTATATATATATATATATATATATATATATATATATATATATATATATATTTATATATATATATATATGTATATGATAGTTTGGTGAGGTATGTACACAGGGAACAGTTGGAGATTTATTACTGACTCTTCGTCTTCACCAGGAGTTCAGAGTGCATGAGGTCATGTACTCTGAAGAAGTCCTGGTGGAGACGAAAGGTCAGTAATAAATCGCCAACAGTTCCCTTTATTTACCTCACAACCCTACCATTCATCTGTCAGGTGAAGGTAAGATACACTAAAGGCTTACTATACAAACAGCAGAAGCATAATAAATAAAATTGAGTTGTTGCGAGGTAAAGCATGCGTAGAGAGATTTATTATTATAGATATTACTGAGTCCTGGATCGATATGGTGGATAGACATTTCCTTTCGGAAATCGAGAGAGAAGGATATAATATTTTTCACAAGTATAGGGTAGGCATAAGTGTGGAGGAGTAGCACTTTTCGTCAAAAACACAGCTAACTGTATTATCAACAATTCGATTAAACAAGAGGAAAGTACAGAATCTATTTGGGTGAAGGTTATAGACAAGAACAAGAAACACGGTGTAAAGAATATAGGCTATGGGCAAGAATAAGAAATACTGTATAAAGTATTGGCGTTCTATATAGATCTCCTAACTTCAGCATTGAGCAAACTGATCCTCTGATTCAAGAAATTCGTAGGGCGTCCCACTACATAAACGTTGTAATCATGGGGGATTTTAACTGTACAGTAACTGTGAAAATTTAGTAGATCAGTGTAAGCCGTGTCCTAGCCCCGTCCCACGACCTTTGACACCCTAGGGCCTCCCAACGGGATCGTTCGTGGGACCAACCGTGTGATTCATGTACTGTCCAACCGCGTGACCCTCACAAAGCCCCTTTGAGGAAACGCACGTGCAGTTCACCAGCCTAGGAGTTCGAACTTCGATGACTGACTTGCCACCTCAGTCAGTTACGTGGAAACGCACATAGGACTCTTTGAGGAACTCACGTGGAGTTCCAACATCGGTCCCAGTGATGACTCAACTAGTTCCTCCCCTAGCCACGTGAGACACAAAAGCTTCTTTGAGGAACGCACGTGCTATACCAGCCCCCCCCCCCCTACCCTCTGTCTTCGTGAGTCAGCGGCATGAAGAACGTCTTGGATCTGATTCCCCAGGCCTCGACTTGGACCTCGCGCCAATTAAGGGCACGGGTCATGACCTGACCGGTGTGTATAAGATGGACGAACCAGACGAAGAACCAGATCGCCTTGGAACATGACTTGAAACGCACAAGTCGTCATCTCCCTCGCCGTCGCTTTCCCTCGCCCTTTTCTTGCCCTTGGCGCCCAAATTCATTGCGAAATAAAACCAACACTCTCTCCATCAGAGTTTGCCTTCAACCAGCCTAACATTTGGCTGCCCAATGTTTGGGGCCCCGATCCCCAACACTGCCGACACTTATCTGCCAGCTCGACTGCCGCCGACTGCGGCACCACTTGTCTGTCAGATCGCCTTCCGCTTCTACCTGCCAGCACGACTGCCAGTTCGCCTGCCCACCATCGATTGCTGTCGCTGCCGGCTACGTCTGTGACTGCCAGTTCGACTGCCTACACTCTCGCCTACCACAGGTATCTGCCGCCATTCGACTGCCAGCTCGACTGCCCCCACTTGTCTGCCAGCTCGACTGCCGCCACTTGTCTGCCAGATCGCCTACCGCCGCTGACTGCCAGCACAACTGCCAGTTCGCCTACCCACCAGATCGACTGCCGTCGCTGCCTGCCACGTCTGCTGACTACTAGTTCGACTGCCTACACTCTCACCTACCACAGGTATATTAGTGGCCTTCCGCCACCATCACTAGATCATTTAGCAAACTGGAGCTCTGAGCGTCCCCACGTGTCAAATGAGATCACAAGGTTCCGCACCCCGACTCCAGTAAAGATAAACGACTAGCATCCTTGTCTGCCAATTCCCGACGCCAACTATAGCCCATGCAGGAGACAACACTTCTAATGAAAACAAAGCCCTCGCTACAATCCAAGTATTCGCATAGAAGCCCAGATGCTGGGATTCGAGGAAAACAGTGAAGACTACAATCTTTATGGACGAACAGAACTTCAGCGCCGTCAAGACCTCGAGTCGAGGCAACATACTGCTCCAGTTCCAAAGCTCCTACCTCCTCCACGTGCCTCCACCCAAAAAAAAAAAACCGAGCAACTAGACATATCCTTTGGAAGGTTCGACCCGTACGTCCAAAGCGCGGGCTAGGGCACAACGGATACACTAACTTGCTTTCTCTCTCTTATCCCAACAGAAGCCTGGGACTTGGTTCGATCCCTGCCCCCTGAGCTCCAACAAGATTACTACGAGGTCCGGAAGTTGCTAAAGAACGTGTACCAGCTGACGTCGGCAAAAACTCCTAAGTAGTTTCTTCAATGATGATATGATACGGTTCATGCCAAGGCCCTTCAGTTACTGAACTCGTGTATTGAAGCCTGCCGTGTGCCAGAGACCTTCAACGCCCTCCCTGATTTCCTCGTCGCAGATCTCGTCCACAGCCGGCTGCATTCTGCCATGGTAACTCACCTTAAGGACCGGTATTGCACGTCACTCGAGGATATGATAACGGTTGGAAACCAATACCTGGACGCACGCACACCATCGAACATCGCGTGGAGCAACTGAACCTAGAGAAGTTCAAACTCCACCACACCTATCCGCTTCCTTTAGCCCTAGAGCCACAACTCCGTAAGGAGCTCCAACAATGGATCGAGATGGGAATTGTCGAGTCACTTTCCTCCCCTTACTGCTCACCTCTACTGGCCATGAGAAAGAAGGACGGCACACACTGTTTCTGCTTAGAATGCCGCCAGCTCAACGCTCAGACTAAGTTTGACGCCGACCGGTAGGTGATGCATTAGCCATATTTTCTAAGCTCCCGGGAGCCCGTTACCTTTCCAAGATAGATCTGACCACGGGTTATTTACAGGTACCTCTCGCCCCGGTTTGTTCCATTTCGCGGTCATGCCTTTCGGCATGGTCAACGCTCCAGGATGCTTCTCCTGTCTGATGAGAACCGTTCTTCGAGATATACCGCACGCCTACGCCTATCTTGACAACTCGTTGGTGTCCACTCCGACATGGGTAGAACACCTGCAGTCTCTAAGGGCCCTGCTAGCTTCCTTACAACACCACGGACTACACGCCAAGCCTTGGAAGTGTGAATTCAGAACTCCCCAGAGATCATCCCTTGGACAGACTCCACCATAGCTGCGTTCCACAAACGAAAGAATTCTATGTAGTCCACCTCTATTCTCCAACTCCTCGACTCATCCATACCTTTTGTTCTTAGAACCGATACTAGAGGCACCGGACTGTGAGCAGTCTTCCTGCAGCCTAATCTCCGGGACTCCAGGTGTCTGACCCCAGTCGCTATGTCTCCCGGAGCCTACGAGGAGCAGAGAACGAATACTCTGTGGTCTAACGAGAAGCACTAGCCGTCTACTGGGTCCTTCAGAAGTTCGAACTCTACCTATAGCGACTCTATGGTCACCCAGTACCAAAAAGAATATAAGGAAAATTGAGAGAATCCAGAGAGCAACTACAAAGATGGCCACAACACTTTCAAAACTGTCATATGAAGAGAGATTGTCAAAACTAGAATTACAGACTCTAGAACAACGAAGAAAAAGAGGCGACTTGTTGGCTATCCATAAAATCATAAAAGGTATGAAGTCCTTGATAAAGAGGACTTTATAAATTGGGATAAGAGAAATACGAGGGGGTATGGAAGCTTAAAAGGGACAATTATAGAAGAGACCCGAAAAAAAGCTTTCCCCAAAGAATGGTGGATGTATGGAACAAACTAGATGAAACAATAGTTTGCAAAAATCATACATGAATTCAAGAGCAATTTAGACACTGCGAGATACAGAGACGGGACATCACGAGCGTAGATCCCCTTCCTGTAAGATACTAGGTAAAACACACACACACACACACACACATATATATATATATATATATATATATATATATATATATATATATATATATGCAAGGTAACCACTTTAGAAAATAAACAAACTGAGCAGGGCGCTCTCGTATATTACATCTTCAGTGTAATTTACACTGGATGTAATATACGAAAGTGCTCTGCTCCGTTTGTTTATTTTCTAAAGTGGTTACCTAGCATTTATAAATCACACGTTCCTAGTGTTTTGATTGGATATATATATATATATATATATATATATATATATATATATATATATATATACACACATACTTTTTTTTTTAAACACAAATCGCTTTTAATTCCATGCCATCGCAGTCGAGACTGAGAATCGCTCGATGGGAGCATCCGTTGGAAATTGGAACGTGGACGAGCTGAGGATTCGAACCCAGCTAACCCGTAACAAAGTTACAGTGACGTACACCAATATGCTATCAAGAGAGATATAAGTTGAGTACGACTTTCTTATATTTGTATGCTCGAAATAAATACACCTAAACGAGATATCGCGTTCAACCCACCTCCGCTATGATAGTGTATTTGCTAGTATGTGCGCGTGGGAAAGTTTATACATATACACTGAATGGTTCCCAGTGGTCAACATATTTTTTCAACCACAAATCACTTTTAATTCCATGCCATCGCATTCTGGCACTCAATCTTTATTATATGTGTAAATGGTGAAAAGTAAAAATAAGAACATTCTCATTTCTTTAAAGTGAAATTAAATAAATAATTTGATAAAATAAAAACTAACAAATATAATAACACTAACACAGAACACCATTTTAAGCTTTTTCAAAAGTGGAACATTTTACACGTTTTATTCTGGCGGACGATTTTTAAGCGGAGGGAGTTGGTGAATAACAGTCCCCTGCCTTGGATTTACCACGACCTAGGTTGCCCCCCGGTCAACTTGGGGTTCAGCTTTATACATATCCTATTATTATTGATGAAGCCAGACGGCCTCTTATCTCAACATCAGGGGCTTCTTTCTCCACAATGACCTACAGTATTAATTTTCCACCCAGCAAAGTACTATATTCTAAATAAATGCATCATTATATACAGTTTACATACACGCACATATCTACATATATATACATATATATATATATATATATATATATATATATATATATATATATATATATATACTGTATATATATACATTTACACTGAATGGTTCCCAGTGATCAATATATTTTTTCAACCACAAATCACTTTTAATTCCATGCCATCGCAGTCGAGACTGAAGACATCGAGCGATATACATATATATATATATATATATATATATATATATATATATATACATATATATATATATATATATATACACACATATATATATATACACATATGTGAGTCCACCAGATAAAAAAGACATAACCAGAAAATGAAGCATGGCCATTGCACTCCGTTTCTGACGTACGCCAGGGTGGTTGACCATTTAGCCAATGGACCAAGGAAAGCGTTTAAATACGAGGTTATTTGTCTGATAAACCCGTGGAACAATGAAGGAGGGATATAACACATACGCTCCCGGAAACACACACACACACACACACACACACACACACACACACACGTACACTCCGTCAAATCCATGAAAGGACTTCCTGTTTATCAAGCAGCCATGCATCTTGCAGAAGCGCCCGCACGCACGTTCCACTCCCCCCCCCCTGTAGGCGTCCCGAACACCCCTCGCCCGTGACCCCAGTCTCTCAATATTTGATATGTAGGTCTTCCTTCCGTGAATTCGGTGGCGGCCTTAGGCGGTTTCATCTTTCCAGTTCAGTGGCGGCGGCGGAACTGTATGTGGCACTCGACGTTTGGCCCTTCTCGGGTTCCCCGACGGGCGCCCAAGTCCTACATGTCAGAAGTAGCAGAGGGGTCACCTCCTCGCCGACTGCCTTCGAGGCCCACTTTCGCATGAGGTCGTTCCAAGTTTTAACCAGATCTAGTTGCATGATACCCCGTCAGCGAGATGATGCAATTTTTCAACAACTAAAGTATATTTTCTTTTATTTGTTTATTTATTCATTATTCTGTATCCGACCTCATTATGGACAGCAAGGGTTGTCAGCATGAATGGTTTGCCACTGTAAGCCCATTGCAAAACTTGCTTTAGTTTTCCTCCCTTCCAAGAATTCTCACCCATTCAATCTCTCGCCTTCTCTATGTGCGTGCGCGCGTGTGTGTACATACGCGCGTTCCAGTCTATCCTTTTCATATATCAGTTCGAATTGCATTTCATGTTAACTCTAGTTACGACGTGCTTTGTGTGTGTGTGTGTTTATATGTGTGCGTGCGTGTGTGTAATTGCGTGCGTGTGTGTGTGTGTGTGTGTGCGTGCGTGTGTGTGTGTGTGTCGCCCCTTCTCCCAGTAACCACCGGGTTAGTCGCCGCCCGGTCGCACACATATACACACAAACAATCCTGATACTCGACTTACAGGAGGACATTTTCCACTTACCGGTGGCTCTACTCAATTCTAAGAAGGTGCGCTTGCACCACCACAACCACCACCATCCCAGAAAAGGCAAAGTAGCAAGAGAGTAAGTAGTGGGTCTCCCAAGCACGACACTGGTATGTATGTGTGTGTGTGTGTGTGTGTGTGTGTGTGTGTGTGTGTGTGTGTGTGTGTGTGTGTGTGTGTGTGTGTGTGTGTGTGTGTGTGTGTGTGTGTGTGTGTGTGTGTGTGTGTGTGTGTGTGTGTGTGTGTGTGTGTGTGTGTGTGTGTGTGTGTGTGTGTGTGTGTGTGTGATTGACAGTTTTTACCCTCCCGAAAGAGAGCTCAGAGCTCATATATAACCGACCTATGGGTAATGCTGTGACCTTAAACGCGCACACACACCCAACTCCCCGTTCACGAGAGTTGGAGTAACGACTCACAGCGCAGCGATACTGAATTTTTTTCAGCCCTAGCCGGGATTCGAACTCAGACCGCTGTAGCTGTCGAGTCGTGTGTGTGTGTGTGTGTGTGTGTGTGTGTGTGTGTGTGTGTGTGTGTGTGTGTGTGTGTGTGTGTGGTAAGTACGCTCGTGCGTGTGCTTACAAAAACCTGACCCGAGAAGGGGACACACACACACACACACACACACACACACACACACACACACACACACACACACACACACACACACACACACACACACACACACACACACACACACACACACACACACACACACACACACACACACACACACACACACACACACACACACACACTCCCCTGGCCGCGGCCACCGTCCATCTTTTTCGGGTTCCTCCTGTCACTTGGCTGCACAGTGACACATCCCTTCGGACATGTCACTGTGACCTTTCCCGAAGGACAGTTCGCGGAGTCGCATCTCGGTCACGACGACGACGACGACGACGACGACAATCGATTACGAATTTCAAAATCGGAAGCAGCACTTTCGTCACAATGCACTATATTTCTGCACCAGCTAAATTAATCAATTTCATTTCTACCGCATCCACGATAAACAATAAAAATAATAACAATCAAAATAATACTGATAATGATTATGAAACAACACTAACAATAATTATAAAAAAAAAAAAAGTCGATCACACATCACCGTGCCCGAGGTGGGTTTGGCATTCCACTCGACCAGGTGTGGGGCACAATCACCTCCACCACCACTAGAGGATCTAAACGTTCATCCTTATCTTGAGAAGGTGGTTTGGGATGTCATTCCATTTCTCTCTGATGACCCCCACTCCACGACATTCTTCACCACTCGCCCTGTGCGTTAACCACATTCCACCACCACGAGACATAATTGGCGAAGACAACACCGCTTGCCACACAGTGTCCTATAGATCGGACAAATGAACCTGACACAGTCGCTGGTGCTCCATGGCAAAGCTAACGTGTTATCACGCGTTTTTCTGCATCGTTACTTCAAAATAGAAGTACGCGTCAACCGTTGTTTGAGCGTCTTCACCAGACGCCGGAGTTATAAATGTGTTTACTTTGGGAGACCACACCAGCTAAACTGGGTCAGATTCAAACAACCGCCAGGACACACCACTATCCACCACCACAAAGGCCCCACACTGGCGCACCACACCACAATCCAGGCCTAAGTGGATGGCAAATCCAACACCAGCACCACAGCCAGCAAACCAACCAGCCCACTACCACAGTACCACATTTGCCACAACGCAGCCGCGCGTGTCTCCCGCCACCGCACAACTGACGTCTGGGCAGGTGTTGGGGGGAGGAAGGAGGGGAAGGAGGCGAAGGAGGGGAAGGAGGAGGAGGAGGAGGAGGGGGTACTAGGAGAAGGAGAACGTAAAGAAGCGTCGCAAGATACGAGACGGAGAAGTGGACGAGTAGAAAGAGGGACAGCAGGAATAAGGAAGCACGAACACAAGGGGAAGGGAGGAGGAGGGGAGGGAGGGAGGGAGGAGGCTACAAGGGTGAGGAAGGTAGGAGGGGATCAAGAGGAGGGGAAGAGCATAAGGAGGAAGAGGAGGAAAAGGGAGGAGGGGAGGGAGAGAGGATGAGGGGAGGAGGAGGAGGGAGAAGAGGAAGAAGAGGAGGAGGAAGAGAAGGAGGAGGAGTGAAGGAGGAGGGGAGGAGGAAGAGAAGGAGGGAGAGAGGGAGGGAAAGAAGGTGGGAGAGAAAGAGGGACAGGAGGAGGGGAAGGAGGAAGATGGATAAGGAGGAGGAGGGAGATAAGGAGGAAGAAGAGGACGAGGAAGGTGGAGGAAAAGGAAGGAGAGGAGGAAGAAGAGGACGGGGAAGGTGGAGGAGAAGGAGGGAGAGGAGGAAAAGAAGGGAGTGAAGGAGGAAGAGAAGGGACAGAAAGAGGGAGAGAATGAGGGCCAGAGGGAGCAAGAGAAGGAGGGAGAGGAGGTGGGAGAGGAGGAAGAAGGAGAGGAGAAGGGAGAGGAGGAAGATAAAGAGGGAGAGGAATGAGAGGGGGGAGGGAGCGAAGGAGGGAGAGGAGGAGGAGGAGGAGGAGGAGGAGGAGATAAAAGGAGAAGGGAAAGGATAGGTGGAGAAGGAGGAAGAAGATATAAGGATAAGAAGAGATGGGGGAGATGCCGAATGACGAGAAGTGACGGTGTGTTTAGGGGGAGGTTGAGCTGGATTCTTGGAAAAGGGGAGAATACAAGAAGAAGGAGGAGGAGGAGGAGGAGGAGGAGGAGGATTTATAGGCTGAAAGTACGGCGCGCCGATAACCCCAAAGACAAACACGGCGAGACATCCTGGTGGAAGGCACAAGGGCACAAGTCTCCATTTAACCCCTTCTATGCCGAGTGGCCCTTTTCCTCTTACTCTGGCAGCCGCCAAGCTATTCTATTCGATTCCATCATTAGCCACGAGGTGACAGGCCATCTCGGCCAAAGTCCGTATTCAGGAAGGTCGTGAAGGTCTACGTCATCGTGTACACGACGAGGACGTACTGTATGGTAACGTGTTGGTATAGGACGTGACTATGGTTAAATTTAAGCACATGCGCTGCGCTGCGCTCTCCTCAGACCCTATTCAAAAACGTCTCCCCGGACACACGATGCATCCATCCTGCACGCCTTCGATTGAGCTAAAGAACAACGATTCCCTCTCCGTCGTCACCGGGTGCACTACGGAGGTGGTACTATCGTCATCACCCGACGAGGTCCTTGCAAGACTACGGGGTGATCGTCACTGATTCAGTTCAGCTTGGGGGGGGCTTCCCACCCCCGCCGTGAAGTGGAAGGAAACCGAGAATACGAAACGGACGGGAATGGGAATGGGAGAGGGAAGTCTATGGACAGAAGTAATCAGGAGTGGACGAGAAGTGTTTGTGAGGCAACGAAGAGGACCGAGGCGAGAACAACGAGAGCGAAAGGAATTGTACGTAGAGGAGGAAGAACAGGAACTATATGTGTAGGAAGAACAGAGGTGGAAGTGGTAATGGTGGAAGTGGTGGAGGAGCAACAGCAGCAAGGGACGAAAAAGGACGAGGATGAAAGTGATAAATAATGAAGATGAGTGAGGAACGGAAGAAGGGGGAGAAGAAGAAGCAAGAAGATATGAAAATGAAAAAAGAGGGTGTAAGAAGAAGGGGAAGGAGGAGAAGACGAACTACTTTGTACTCAACGGGCAAAAGTGGATATTGGAGAGTTCTAAAGAGCAGTAGGGTCGGAAGGGAAGAGTAGATAGGGGATGAGAAAGGAAGAGGAGTGGGAGTGAAGGGGAAGGGAATAGAGGAGGGCCAAGATGAGGACTGAGAGAAAGGGAAGAAAAGACAGTTGAAGGGGTGTAGGTGTGGGCGTGGGGGAGGGACCTTCCTCGTAAGTATGCGGCGCGTGAGAAGAATAACAACGAAATCGAGGGTGCTACAAACGTCACATATAACAATAAAGGAGGTCTCAAGTGAATTTCTCACCATTACCGTTACCACTAATGGTAACATTCATACCAATGCCAGCAACAGTGGTAATAGTGGTGGCGGGGGTTGTAATAAATGCACTAAAGTTTATCAGTGGCGGCGGCAGCGGCAGTGACAATAGTAGCAGAAATAGTAATGACGCTTATAAGCGCAGGAATGTTGTGGCGATAATAAATGCAGTCGTGTTTACAGTGTCTGGGCTAGTACTACTAACAGTAAGAGAAAATATATATATATATATAACAATGCTATTAGACAGCACTCCCAGTAGTAATGGTTATAACGACAGAACTGCTACTTACACTTGAGCACCACTTTCGTAGTGGTAGAAATAATCATACTAGTGGTGGCAGTGATGGAGACGGAGACCGGTACTAGTTGTGGTGTAAATGGAGTTAAGAGGTGGAGGGTAAATGGGGAAGAGGATGAAGAGAGAGGAAGGGGAACGAAAACGAGAACGAGGAGGAAGAAAAGAGGACGAAGAGAAGGGATATGAGAGAGGAAGAGGATGAGGATGTGGATGAGGAGAAGGAAGGAGAGGGAGGATGAGGAAAATGACGAGGATTGGTGGTGCAGGATGGGCAGAGACGGTTGTAGCGTAAAAGGAGATTGTGTCAGTGAATATGGGTGAGGGCGAGGAGGGAGGATGTGGTGCAAGGTGAAGCCAGGAGGAAGGAAGGAGATGGACGGTGGGACGGATGGATGGATGGATGAATGGACAGGAGGCAAGTGCGAGCGGAAGGTATTATGGTATCAATGTTATACAATATTTCCTCCCCCTCCTCCTCGAACGCCCCGACTCCAACCCCCTGCCCGTCCCATGTAACGTTTCCCCTCTCCCCCACACTTTTAACCTTTGAAGCCCACCCACCCACCCCCTGTGGCAATCACCTTTAGGCTTTGTCCTGGCTAACTATAAACGTCTTCTGCACTAGCGAGAGATAGATAGAAACAGACACACACACACACACACAAACATAGAGAGAGAGAGAGAGAGAGAGAGAGAGAGAGAGAGAGAGAGAGAGAGAGAGAGAGAGAGAGAGAGAGAGAGAGAGAGAAAGAGAGAGAGAGAGGTGGAGAGAGAGATCCTTCTTCTTCTTCTGGCCGCTCGAGGGAATTGAACTCCTTCCTCCGTTCTATCTCCTGCATCTACTCCACTCCTCCGCCTGCACCACTTCCCTCATTTTTCCTCCTAACTCCATTCCCCTTCCTCCTCTCCCACTCTACACCTCTTCTTCTTCCTCTCCACTTTCTCGTATATATTCTCTCGTCACTCACCACCACAACCACCACAACCACCACAACCACCACCACCACCACCTCCTCCTCCTCCCTCGAGGAACCTGGTGTCACTACCACCTGACCGCACTGTCAACACTTTGGCGTCTCTATCCGACTTTTATTTTTATTCCTGCTGCCGTCGGGCGACTTTATTCAGCCCTGGGATACCCATCACACCAGAGGGTGTGATAAGGTGAGAGGAACGTGCGCCAGGAGGCGCTTAGCTGAGGCCGAAGCCGCCGTCACCCATGGAGCTGAGATGTTGCGTCTTGTACTACCGTGGTGCACTTTACGAATTTAATATGGTTAATATCAAACGATTTCAATCACCCCGAGAGAGGATGGGGAAGGACCGGCACAGCAGCGACAGAGGGGTCGACGTCCGGCCTTAAGGTAGGTGTGTGTGTGTGTGTGTGTGTGTGTGTGTGTGTGTGTGTGTGTGTGTGTGTGTGTGTGTGTGTGTGTGTGTGTGTGTGTGTGTGTGTGTGTGTGTGTGTGTGTGTGTGTGTGTGTGTGTGTGTGTGTGTGTGTGTGTGTGTGTGAACACTCATCTCAAAATGAGGTTTCAATCTATCGAGGCCCCCTTTTTCCTGCCCCCTCCCTCTCGGCTGAATAAAATCATCTGGCACACCTGTAAAGGGTGTATGGGGTAACTTCAGCGACGGTTGGGGAGGGGGAACCGCCACCATAGGAACAATACCATTACCTCGGTAACTGATTACCCTTGCCTGGCTGCTTCTTGTGTCATATCGCCCTCTCGTACACTATCTTATCATGGCGGTACTACGTGTTACCTCGTCCCGGTACCTAAATGGTTTCAGGTGGAGCTTATGCCAGGAGGCGCTAAACTACGGCTGCAGTCGTCACCTTTGCCCCTTGTAATACGAGTTTTATTCATTGGGGTGTCATTGCGGGAATCGTTGGATACAAAAGACCACCATCCTCACCTTCCCTACCACCACCATCATGAACGTCAGTGCCCTACGGAACAAGTACCACCACCACGTTCCACCCACTGCACTCTCTTAGCTGCGAACACAACCAGACACAGCAATAAATTCTGCGTGTACGACGTCGTGCGTTTACCTTGCAGTTACACTTAGGACAGAGACATGTCCGAGTTGTAACCAACACGCCACTGTTCGCGGACCTGGGCCAGGTTCATTTGTCCGCGACTGTACATACAAAGGAGGCATCGTCGCAACTTATTATGCAGCACCCTGGTCATTACGCCCGAGCTTTCCGGAACACGAGGAGGCCCTCCGGCGATCTGACGAGTCCTGATGTATTCATTCTCACTCGGGAGTCTGGACTTCGAGAGTCGGTCGGTTCCTCTTCGGAACCTCTCGAACTCCTCCCCTTCCTGTGGGTTTCTTCCTCACTCTAATCTTCCATTGAGGCAGGGTGTGGGGGTCAGGTATGCCATTGCCTTGTGATCTGGTTTGTAAAACATCCAGATCTGCTCGCTATATTGTTTCTTACCGTGATCATGGCAGTGGTGGTAGTAGTAGTAGCAGTAGCAATACCTAAAACGGAGGGCACCTTTTCCCTAATAAAGGGCTGGCCTAATAATGGCATACATCTATTCTTTAACCAATGTTTATTATTATTATTATCATCATCATTATTATTATCATTATTATCATTATTATTATTAATAATAATAATAATAATAATAATGATAATGATCATAACCAAAAAAAATTACACTTTGGAAAGCGCTGTTCTAAAGTATGTAACCCTTCCCCTTGAAGCAGTTTGTTCTACAACGACGCCGGACGATTCTGTTCAGCACTGCGCCCCTCCCCTACGACGCAGCCGTCCCCCAACATCTACTCCAACCCAACTCCCATACTCGACCCGGTCTCCCTCGCCTCGCCTCCCTGACGGTACCGTTCCGGATATGAGCATCCTGAGCCTCGGAGGTTCTTCCGGCCACCGCGCTCGATTCCAGAGGCTGATCCTAGGCCTCCAGAACGCGACGCGAGTCGGCCGTTCAACGCCACCACCTGCCCGGACACCTACCTCACTCCACCCCATCCCCCCGGGGTACCTACACACAGGCGGGCTGCACAAGGAACACCTCACTAACCCATCCCCAACATCCTTGTCCTCCGCGATTATCATCATCACCATATTCGTTAACTCAATTATTTGATCTATTTTTTTTACGTCCGACTCGAGAAATATTCTTAAACTTGAATTCCTAGTAGACTGTTATAAAATGTATCAATGAAAACCACAACGGTGCTCTTTTCGGTGATCCGTGCATGTGTAAAAACCTTGTGGCACACCACATACACATACAATATATATAATATATATATATATATATATATATAAATATATGTGTATATATATATATATATATATACATTGTAAAATATATAAGTAAATAAATAAACAAACATACACACACACATATATATATGAATGCCAACTGAAACACTCGAGCAGCCCTCCTCACTCTAACGTCAATAAGCCGCCAGACGCGTGTGTGGACGATAATAATGATAGTACTAGCCTGTAGTCTGTAGTCACATTCCCAGGCACACCTACCTCTCTTGCTCAACCCTCCCTCCCTTCTCCCTCCTTACACTCTCCTGAACTCCTCTGCGACTCCTTCCTCATTCCCCCTTCCCTCCCTCTCCCGAAACTCCCTCCTTACTCCTGCTCCCTATCCTTTCCTTCTCTTTCCTTCCATTCCCTTTTCTCAGTCATTTCAGCGAAAGGTGGAAAGGTTGCGAAGCATAACATATTTCATTAATTTGTCTATTTTACTTTATTCTTTTTATTTACTGGGTTACTTGTTTATTTTTATCATACATCTGGCCTCCTTAAGGGCCCAAACAGTTAAGACTACGTGACGTCACTCGCCAGCTCCGTCCTCCTTATGCGTGGATAGAACTCGTACCTTACTCAGACTTTTATGTTTAACCTGCCTGCCGCCAAGCAATTTTATTCACCTGAGAGAAGAAGAATCCCTCAAGGACACTGGAGGGTCAAGACTATGCGCCACCTCTCGAGCCCACCTGAAGTCATCCCTCCCCCCCCCCCCGCCTCGTAAAGGATTACAAAGGAAGAGCATGCCGACGGGAGACCTTTTGGTCCATAACTAGGTCGGGTACGGAAAAAATGAATGAATAAATAAATAAAATTAATAGCTAATTATATTCAACAAAGATAAATAAAAAGTAAATTATGAATAGATAAATAATAATTTATAAACAATAAAAAATAGGCAAATAATGATAAACAAATAAATAACATAAAACAAAATAATTGCATTACAGCATTTTGCTTAGGTGTTTATCTAAATGAATCTTAAAATTTCAAAATGTATTACGATGCACTGCCTCTGCAGGAAGCATATTTCATTCATTTACTACACGGTTGGCGAAGTTGTTTCTACCCACTTCCAAATCAAATACATTTCCTGGCAGTTTGAGATCATTATTTCTTGTCGGACTCTCTTTTAGGGTGAAAATTTCGTCCCTTTTGACACTGTCAACTCCCTTTAAAATCTTAAAGGCCTGTATCAAATCGCCCCTGAATCTACGTTTTTTTTTTTTTTTTTTTTTTTTTTTTTTTTTTTAGGGCCTTACAAGTGGCACACAAGCACGTCCCATGCATGACTTATTTTAACGTCACCGATTTGTCACTCCAAGTACCCCAGACAAGCCCTCTAGGGTCACCCCTTGGAGACGGTGCTTGCTCGGAGTCCTCCACCGGGCGCAGCGCGGAGTCTCAGGAGTTGAGATTACGGTGAAGTCATCACGCGCCGAAGTCTTCCTCTTCCTCTTCTTCTTCTTCTTCTTCTTGATGATGAGAAACTCTGCTCTCAACACAGGGGGGAGCGGTATTGGTTCTGCACCTCCACCCCGCCACCCATCCTACCACTCCGCCCACGCCACCCTCTCTGTGGCCTTCTCCTGAATCAGTGGGTCTCATATCTGGGGTCGGGACCCCAAGGAGGGCCATCAGCGACCAGTGACGGTTAATTGTACAACGGGCTATCCGAGCACAAAGGACAAATGTGGCGGTTTCGGTATCAGTTAAGGGCCTCCTGGTGTGGGTGGGGTCTCGGGGAACCCCAAAGGGAAAAGCTAAGTAAGTCAAACACGGAAGCTATTTTCATTTAAGTCGAAGATACGGAGTCGGAATTTCCCTCAGCTCAATAAAAACATCTGACGGCAGTTTGAATAAACGATTAAGAGTGAAACGCAGAGAGAGAGAGAGAGAGAGAGAGAGAGAGAGAGAGAGAGAGAGAGAGAGAGAGAGAGAAAGAGAGAGACGTTATGGGCAAACTGCGGTGATTAGACAGAGACGTCACGATAAAGATTAATGTGAAAGATCACTTGAACTTACGTAAGCTCTGCTGACCTACTTCCATCTCCCTCCCCCTCCTTCCCCTCCCCCAGCCCCCACCCCCGTCATCACACCAAACCCCAGCCCGAGACTCCTCTAATCCCCTCCGTGCCCTTTATCTTCATATTCTGGCTGCCGCAAGGCGATTTTGTTTAATTTCATGGTCCTCTCCTACTTGGTCCTCTGACTCCAAGTATTCCCCAACACCTCAATACTGCCACAGTCAACAGGCGATTTTATTCAGCGGAAGGAAACCTCCAGTAATAAGAAGGTATAGGGTTTTAAAACAGTTTCGATTGATCCTCTAATGTAGTGACCGGCTCTAAGAATTTTATTCTGGTGACGTCAGGCTATTTTATTCAGATGAAAACGTGCATCATTCGATGGAGGTGCGGTAGGGGCTAACCCCCATCATCGACCTAACATGAGCCCATCGCTATGTGGTGACACACATTTTTCGAGTTCTTCTTCTGGCTAACAACAGACAATTTTATTCAAACGAAATTTGGCCAAAAGCGGGTTCTCGATCCACTTAGGTACTTACGCTCCTTCATTATTTTACTTCCCTTGTTCCTCTTCCTTCTCTACTCGCACCTCCTCCGAATTCTCCTCCCCCCTTCGTCCTATTACTATTACCACTACTGTACTACTATTTCTCTACCACTTCTTTTTATTCTTCTTCTTCCTCCTCCTAGTCCTCCGCCTCCTCGCCCTCAATCTCCTTGGCCATGGTATTACCAATGACGACCTCCTTACCCTTCGACCCTCTTACGGGAGATGAAGTGGTATAAGGGCCCAAAGTGTGTGTATGTGTGTGTGTGTGTGTGTGTGTGTGTGTGTGTGTGTGTGTGTGTGTGTGTGTGTGTGTGTGTGTGTGTGTGTATGTGTGTGTGTGTGTATATTTATGTATGTGTATATGTGTGTATGTATGTGTGTGTGTGTGTGTGTGTGTGTGTGTGTGTGTGTGTGTGTGTATGTATGTATCTATGTATGTGTATGTGTGTGTGTGTGTGTGTGTGTGTGTGTGTGTGTGTGTGTGTGTGTGTGTGTGTGTGTGTGTGTGTGTGTGTGTGTGTGTGTGTGTGTGTGTGAATGTGTGTGTGTATCTTACGGGAAGGGGAGCTACATTCGTGTGTCCCGCTTTTGTATATCGCAGTATCTAGTGTGCTCTTAAATTCATGTATGGTTTATGCACACACTATTGTTTCGTCCAATTTGTTCCAGACATCCACCACTCTGTGTGGAAAGCTGTTCTTTTTCAGGTCCCTTCTATAAATGTCCTTTTTGAGTTTCTTTTCATGTCCTCTTGTATTTCTCTAATCCCAATTTAGTAAGTCTTCTCTATCAAGGACTTCCATGCCTCTCCCGATTCTACAGATGGTCAATAGGTCACCTCTTTCTCTTCTTTGTTCCCGAGTCCGTAATTCCAGCTTTGACAATCAACTTCATATGACAGTTTTGAAAGTGTTGGGGCCATCTTCATAATTGCTCCCTGGATTCTTTCAATTTTCCTTATATTCGTATTGGGTGTCCACAGTGTCGCTGCATACTCAAGTCTTGGCCTTATCAGTGTGAATAGTATTTTCTTCACCATTTCTTAGTCCAAGTAGGTAAAGGCCACTTTTATTGATCTTAGCAAGTTGTAGGTTTCTCCGACAGTTTTATTTATATGTTTATCAGGTGTCATGTCTTTTGTTATAACTATTCCCTGGTCCCAGGTCTTTTTCAGAACTCACTTTCTTTACTTCCTTTGTACTGATTTTATACTGTCCTGATACTATTTTTTTTACTTTTTCCAAATTCCATTATACTACATTTATGTTGACGTCTACTTCCACTTCTGACTCCATTCCCAAATCATGTTAGATCTCTCTGAAGCGACTCACAGTGCGTTTCTGTACTTACTTTCCTCATCAGTTTTGCGTCATCTGTAATGAAGTTCATGGAACATTCTACACCCTCATCCATGTCATTTACATAACTAGTAAAAATGATCGGAGCCAATACTGATCCCTGTGGGACACCACTAATCACTTCTTC
>NC_134793.1:61025174-61070174 GCF_046742065.1 Oratosquilla oratoria | reverse complement strand
TGATTTCACTCACCTCCGTGGCACCATTCCAACAGCGAGGGATTCATTCTTGGACTTGTCTTCAGTTAGAGACACTATTCCATCGACTGTGCAGACAGACATGGACAGCCCCTAAGGAATCAACTTCAGTGACTTCTCTGAAGTCTCTTACCCACATCAGGATCCCATGAAACTTTTCAGCGGCCACGATTGCGAAGGCCACTGAAGGCGCCATCTTGATCTACTTCATTCTGGTCGTAGTCAAGTGATTGTATTCTGCACTCAAAAGGCCATAGCTCTCATCAGACCAAAGCTCTCAGATCATAACCTTCCCGATCAGAGCCTAGCCCATTTTTCCAGTCAGACCCCTAAAACGTCCCAACCTATCGTAACAATTCATTCCCTGGAACGTCCTCGGCTCTGCTGTTATGTGCTCAACATTTCAGTCAGCAGAAGAACGGATGGGTTCTATACCATACTATATATTCTTTACGTTCCGGCTTTAGCAAAACAACTTCATTCAAATGAGAAGAAACCTTAGGAGAATGGCCATACAACAGTAATCATACATGCTCTCAGACGTCCATGCACTATAGTTGCAATTATACATTTAGGTTATACCACGACAATATACACTGTACCTTTTGTATTGAAGCATATACTTGTATTATTCATGTGCGGACATTTCAATAAATGCAATAAATTTTGAATGAAACTTCTGACATTTTTTAGTACACAAGATTCAAAAGAATACAAGGCAAGTAACAAGAGAGCTTTATATACATACACACGCGCATAAAAAATCACAACACTACTTTCATCATACGCACGCGTGTATGTAAGCTTCCGAAAACACGTGTATCGCATCTCGGCTATTTCACACTTTGGGGCACCAATGAATATACTTTCACAATTTCACCTTCAAAGCCACAACCGCGATTCGGCTCTCGCTGTTTTTGTTATTTCACTCGCAATTATCGCAAAACACTACAAAGCGGTCGAGAAGCACTACTTTACGCTGACGCACTTTACGAGTTCACATTATGACCTGTTCTTTAGGATCTTGTTCTCCAGCCGACAGAGGTCGGGCTCTCCACAAAATAACTGTCCGCTCTACGTCCAAGTGTACAAGCAAAAGGGTATCGCATGTTCATGGTCACTGCATGCAATCCACAAGTTTTACGTAAATTCAATGTCACAACGCATAAAATACAATATATATATATATATATATATATATATATATATATATATATACATATATATATATCTGCACACATTCTACAACTACAACAACTGTATAGGCCGACGCATGTTCGGGAGTATTACCATCTTATCGGGTGTACACTATCCTCGCAACTACGGATGTAAAAAGTCGGAGGACTGAGGTTTCCCATAACTCATAAACGAACACACACACACACACACACACACACACACACACAAACACACACACATACGCATGCACACACAAATAAACGATATGAAAACGCATACTAAAGAAAGACGGATAAATTGAGAGATTAAATTCTGATTGAATCAGGGCATGTCAGGGATTCCTGCAATTACCATCATTATTCCATTAGATACAGAGAGTACTTATGACTAACAGAAAGTCAAAATATTTCTATCACGTGATAATGATGCCGATTTGATAATAATGAGTAACACGAGTTTTAGTCATCTTTGTGGCTGTCGCCAGGCAATTCTATTCAGCTCTCCTGTTTTCATGAAACCATAATGTAAACCACGAAACCATAGTGGGTGATACACTTCTCTTTACTGTGGTTCCCGGCGCCAGGCTATTCTATTCATCCACCCCTTACCTACCGGGTGGCACATTTCCCTTTAGCCTTCCTGCCGCCAGGGTAATTCATTCATCTCCGTGGCAGGTGCTGGTGGCGTAATCGGAAGCGTGCTGCTCTTGCATTCGCTTAGTTGAGGGCTCGAATTCCGCACTTATTACGATTGTCAGCAGTAACTGTTGCCTGCCCCAATAGGCCGTGTGCATAGAACAAAATTAAGGGCTTGGGCTGCAACTACGCGCTTCTTGGCATAGGCTCACCGTCACCGAGGCAGGCATCCCTCCCCCACCCCGTGTAGCAAAGTTTGTTACGTGTTTTGAGTCTCGTAGACGAAGACTAGAGCCCCTCGCGTTTAAAATAGCCAAGGTATCACCGGAAAAAGACATGGAGATAACTAAAAGCTTGGCCTGCGACGGGGCATGATGGGCCGAGATAGTAAGGGGATGAGGGTCCCGCCATTAGACGCACTGAGGGCGGCTACTCGGGAACACATTTTTTCATCACCAAATGCGAACTGGAAGATCAAGGAAGAACTAAGGAAGGAGTGGGGAGGGGGCTGCAGGAGCTTATCGAGTGCCTTTGTATGAAAGTTCTGCCACCGGGTACTAAGGTCAGGGGGTTGAAGATGTCCACGTTGTTGTTGTTGTCTTGTTACTTTTGATGAGCTGTGTTTGTGTGATGGGAGGGGAGGGCAGGTTCGAAGGTTTTTGCATGGAACTGTCCGCCTCCTACCATTTTCATGTGCTACTCTATAAGGAGGATTTCAGTTTCCAAGTGTAGATGTGCTACATGTGTTGTACTATTGCAACCACTTATTCTTAAGGCTTTATCTTTTTTGGTTTGCAGGTTGTCCCATGCTGTGAACACATAGTTAGGTGTGAGAAGAGTGTATGTTGTCAAATCCCTGTGCTTGTAAATGTTCCAAGTGGGTTCAGTGTCTTATCTGCCTTCATTACAAGGTCTTTTGTGTGAAGGGAGAAAGGTGTGTTATGATATTACGGAAATATGTGAAGAACTTTATCTTTTTAAAAGGGCTCAACCTAAAATGAAAAAAATAAAAAGATAAGAAAGACGTAACCAAATTCAATTCAGGAAGTAACAGGCCGAATTCGCTCCGAGTTAAGGAAGAAACTTTGTGACAATGGACGACGAAAACGTACAGAATGTAGAACTGAACAACTGAGATTCTCTGAACACGTCCGCATGATTAATTCAAACCACAGACATAATTGCGTAAGCGTGAGTTATGGGTAGGATTCTTCAACCACACCAAGTGATAGAGTTCCTCCTGCAAAACTTCATTACCGTGCTTCTCATATAGACTAAATGTAGTTAATCACAAAACTATGGAGACAACCCAACACTTCAAAAATGTTTAAAACGCATTTTGTGGTGACACTGTGTAAACCCAAAATCTCCGTCACATGGGAAAAGTACTCAACGATGTGACGTCACAAACGGAGGAGACCACGTCAAGATGGCGACATGACGTCAGTAGCAGGACGCAGTGACGTAGACAGTTGATACACACTGGAGTAGACACTTAGTCACCTTCAGTAATTTCCTTTGTGCTCCACCGCAAGCAATAGCACAGAGGAGACACGTTTCGGTAATATATATATATACATATACATATATATATACATACATATATATATAAATATATATATATATATATATATATATATATACATATCTCACAAGACGAAAATGTAGTAGCACATTTAGTAAAATGTTTTAAATTACCCACTGTCGGAGAAACCAAGCAAAAGAACTGTATATTTCAACCACAACTGTGGTCCTGCTGAAGAGGACCACAGTAGTGGTCGAAATATACAGTTCGTCTGTTTCTTTTGCTTTGTTTCTCCGACAGTGGGTAATTTAAAACATATATATATATATATATATATATGTATATATATATATATATATATATATGTATATATGTATATATATATATATATATACAATAAAGAGCTGGAGAATAGAACAGACACATGATTTCCACAATTCTAGTGGACTGCTATTCTAGACATTATCCTTATAGATTCATTTGAAGCCATGACTTGGCAAAGCGTCTTGGCCCCACACCTACAGTAGCACACTCGAAGTGCCCTCAAGTACAGGACTCGTAAAAATATCGACACTTCGGCCACAGTCATTTAAAAAATAAATCATAAAAAATAACATAAAATAATGACACTAAATAATGACGCTCAATACTTCACATGCATTCCTCACCCTCTAAACGACTTTACCAATCCGGATGAAACCAATGTCATGAGATACAGAGGCTGTATCGTTCCCTATGGGATAGACCGACGGTCCTGTAGAGAACTATTGTGGTTGAATCGGTCACTAATTCCAGACAGCTATGCATCAACGAATAGGAGAAATGGAGTTTTCAGGAATCTTAAAATAAGCCAAAAGTGGAAGTAGAGGGAACCTACCAGACGAACCACCCCACCCTGCCCCACCACCCAGGGGGGGTATGATGCCATAGAGAGAAAAAAGGACCAGCGTGGCGACAGCAGGAGATGAGAGGAAAAGACCCACCAGGCACGGGAGGCGTTAAAAGCTCATACATTTGGAAAGAAAAAAGGAAAACCGAGCTGGGTAATTGTCGTATCTCCCCTGGCTTTCAGGAAGACGACACAAATGTATTCCGTCAGTAATGACCAGTTTCTATTTCCACCGAAGAGGTGGAGTCACAGAGGTGGTCAAAGAGAGGGGGTAGAAGGAAGATGTGACAGTGTTAGTTAAAGAAAAAAAAAAAGCACTGATCATCATTCTAAAATCTTTAGAATATTGACTGCGCTTATCTTATGCAGTCAATAGTAATTCATAAGGAACCATGGAGACAGAGGCCCAAAGCGTCAACTCGACCAGCATCTGCACTCTGGTTATTTTCAGAATTTGGCTCAAATTTGGTCGTCAAGAAAAAAGCTGACTTGTTACTCGGATTTCAAAGAAATAAAATTAAATTCCGCCAGCGTCCAAGGCTGCCTAGTGTTAATGTTCTGCATTTCGGAGAGATTTTTTAAATTTGGATTACAAGAATTTTTTTCTCACAACTTTTTTTTTTTTTTTTTTTCTATGTGCTAGGATGTACTTCCCCAAGTCTCTGACTCCAACGACCAATCCGATTTTCTCTCTCTAACGAATCACCCCCAAGTAAGATGAACGGACTCTTCTCGCAAGAAGAAACAAAGGCGACATCCCTCCTCCGTGAACCTCAAATTCGTGGAGAAACTGAACGTCCTCCCTCGTTCATCTGAACAGGATGTGACTCACCCCTGTTCATGAGAGAGAGAGAGAGAGAGAGAGAGAGAGAGAGAGAGAGAGAGAGAGAGAGAGAGAGAGAGAGAGAAAGAGAGAGAGAGAGAGAGAGGAAACAACACCAGGAGACAATTCGCTACGGCCGAAGCAAGCCGTCCCCTTGGACCTGTGCGCTCACTGGAGGGGAATGTTGTGGTGGAAAGAGGGGGGAAGGTCGACCCTATTTCAAACATGGCGAAAGAATGTTTAGTTGCATTTGTGACAACGGAGAGACGAAAGTAGCAAACAAAAACCACACACGTTCCTTCAATCACCACAAATACCATATGCGTGCACGCGCCTTCTCAGAAAGACATTACAAAGCGGTGTATTTGGAAAATCGTCTTAAAGAAAAGCCTACAAGGAAAAGTCTGGTTTCTCACTTTCTCAAAAAAGATTTCTTTCGCCGAAGAATTTCACGCATTCACTTCGACGTAAATGCGTTTCGAGCTCGCTTCGGACCTACGCGGATCCGAGCTCGATTCTCAGTAGTTCCAGGTGATTTCACACCTCGAACAGCTGACACCTAACGTAAGCTTGTCACCACCAGCATCATCACTAGCCATCATTTTTATCAGATGCATTAATATAATCATCATCATCATCAACCGTCGTCGTCGTCACTGCCAACCACTTTCGAATTAACCTTTTACTGCTCCCATGGATGAATTCGAATCTTTTAAGGATTTTGTTCTGAGTCACGCCCAACGATTAAACTGTACTTCGTCGCCGATACATAATCAGCGTTTCTGTTCCCTGGGACACTACAGCGCCGAAGAGATGGACTCGAGGAGAGGAGAAAGGAGAGATTTCAGGAGGGCGCCAGTAAGAAGGAAATGTGGAAGTTGCGAGTGATCAGAATGTCGAATGCCGTATGTGGGTTCAGCTTTGGGAAACCTTGAAGGTGTCACGCAGAGAAAAAGAGAAAAGGTCTCTCTCACCCCCACCCTCTCTCTCTCTTTGGCTTTGGCACTCACGGTCCTCACGGGACCTTTGGCATTTTGTTCTGGCTAAGTCCGTTAGGCGATTTTATCCAACTTGGGGGAGGGGGCGTCGATCAGCCCTCAGGGTTTGAAAGAGATCAAAATAACCCGTTTTCGACACAATTTAGTTACACTTTCGCCACCCTGACCGCCGCGTCGATACCCTTATAGGGAAGGATAGGGTGAAATGTGGGTGGTGGGGATGTCGACATCGGCGGCGGTCAAAAGGATGAGCGGACTATCCCTCAGGAGTTGATGCAGCCTTTGTCTCACCACGGTGGTTTTACTCCTAGTGTACCGGGTGGCACCAAGTCCTCGTGTAGCGGACTGGCATCTCCAGGCATCCCCCACTCCCTCATCCTCACCTGGTGAAAACCACGGATTTGCAATCCGTCTCTATCAACACTTCCCTTACCGGGTGGCCAATATTCCCCTTTTGTTCTGGTTGCCGCATGGCGACTTTATTCATCTTGGTGGCACTTGTGACACCCTCCTCCTTTTGTTGACAAAGGAGTGAATTAATACCATCGGCACGGGGCCATCCTCTCAACTGATTGAAATCTTCTGACATTTGCAAAATTCATATTTCTGACGTGCGCCATCGAAGTGAAAAATTGAGAGAGAGAGAGAGAGAGAGAGAGAGAGAGAGGAAGGGGGTGGGGAAGGGAGAACCTATCTACCCGCGCCTATCGAGTTACGCAGGAGGAGGATGCAGAGTACGTGTGTTAAATCGTGCGTGCGTGTGCACAGAAATGCTCAAGAGAATCTAACGCAATAAATTCATATAGTATATGCCTACTTTATACTTACTTTTTAATTTTAAACACATAGAAGCATGCTGTATATATTCATGTATACATGCACACATACATACACCCACACAAACAGGTGTTTGTGTGCGCACACACAGATACATATATGCCAACGTACACCAATCTTCAATTACGGAAACGCAAACGAGTGAGTGAGCGCGTTCTCACGAGCATTACGGGCAACCGATGAAGCCCTCCAAGTTAACGAGTGAGAGATCAGCAAGAGAGATGAGGGGGATGTCGGGAGGGGGGGGGGTCTTCCGTTCGTGCAGGTGTGGTGGATGGAGGAGGGAGGGGGGAGACACAGGGGACTGTCATCATCACCTGTAGACTTATTCCAACATCGCAATTATTGTGTTTACGGACACTATCTTGAGCGATGGGAATTCGTTGCTGACAAATCCACAGACGTCATAAACACACGAACTCTAGTATATATATATATATATATATATATATATATTTTTATATATATATATATATATATATATATATTATATATATATATCGTCGTCGTCGGCACCAGCTCGTGTCCGAGTATTGGTTTCTGTTGAAGATCTTTCACTTTCTTCATTGTGGGTGCTAGTGGACTAGCTAGGTAAGACCACCCGCTCGCGCGGGATCGGTTTTTGTGGGAGGGGAAGAATATCTAAGGAAATGAAAAGATAGTAGTGTATAAAAGAGGGCTATTGCCAAAATACGCTTTTTCGTGAGCGATTAGGGGCGGTTGATGGTCGTGGCTCGGGAGAAAGGGGCAGGGAACTTGGACGGCGGCGCCGACGCCGAGATCAAAATCACCAAAATCTGAGAAAATGGTAGGAGGCGTAGTAGTTGAGAATGGTTGGAAAACGTAAAAATCTTTAGTGGGAGATAAACTGAAATGAGATGTAGTATAAGAGAAGGTTAGAAAGGAAGCGAATCTTAGTCGACGAAAAAGTACGTGTAGATGTTTGTGCGTGGGGCGTGGATATGTTCGTGAGAGGTGTGTATGTATCTTACGGGAAGTGAGTAGAGTTCACTTCCCGTGTGTGGCGATGCTGATTAACCCCAGCTAGGTAGCACGGTCCTCATTAGCCCCAGGTTGGGCGTGAGCGATCCTGATTTGCCCCAGGTTAGGCTTGAGCGTTGAGTGGACGATATCCAAAGCGTAGTCAGGAGAGTGGATCCGACGGCAGTGCGAGGGGGGCAGGCGGGCGGGTGCTGTTTTATCTTTCTCCTTCCAAGCACAACTTTGAAAGCAGATAATTACGTGACTTGGGAATTGTGTGTAAATGTCAGAAGTGTAAACCCGCTCGCCAGCTTCAGCTAAGAGGTCAGGCGTGGGTACGGGCCGGTCGACAAGAGAGGCTCCCCATATCCTCCCCCACTACCGGCCGGCGAAGAGTTAAGGGCTCTGAATCAGAGTTGGATTAGGGCGACCTCTGCTAAGCCAGCGAACAAGTGTGCGTGTATCTCTCTTTTCTTCCAAGCACAACTCTGAAAGCAGAGAATTACGTGACTTGGGAAATAAGTGTATTTGCCTTTGGTGTAAACCCGCCTGCAGACGACAACGGAGAGATCAGCCTTGTGCCAAACCGGCCACAGCAAAGGAGAAAAAGTCTCCTCCGCCTTGACCAGCCGGCGAAGATTCCTGGGCGCTGTTGAGAGAGCGACGTCTGACCTCTGCGAGCGCTGAGTTGGTTATGGGGGTGCTTATGAGTGATGTGACTTAAGAGGCCTAATCTATGATGGAAGAGACGCGGGCAGTGTTCGCAGGGGAGGGTAGGATGGGGGCGGGGTTGTTCTGCTCTCTCTCTTCTTCTTTTTGCCTCTTCGTTTTCTTTCCTATTCTCCTCAAAGGCCGCGGTGCCTTGGTGGACAGCTCTCCTCCAAGCTTTGCGGTCCCTGATTCTTATTGTTGAAATTTCTGAATCCAAATAAGATGGGCTGCATAGTCTTAGTGCCCTTAGAAAAAGACCCGAGGCAACACTATATTTGAAATTATCAGGATAGTTACTATAGAAGTGTACATAGCTCCCAGTGTGCGTGGGAGCTATGTACACTTCTATAGTAACCATCCTGATAATTTCAAATACAGTGTTGCCTCGGGTCTTTTTCTAAGGGCACTAAGACTATGCAGCCCATCTTATTTGGATTCAGAAATGTTAACCATAAGAAATCAGTTAAGAAGATTAGGGTACCCAGACTGGTTTACAAACAAAGCCATAAGTAAGGCCAAAACCAGTTACTATAAATCCACTTCCCACCCATCTCAGCATCATAAATGGAACAAAAGTTGCCTAGAACTTCCTTATAACAAATTTATCAATGACTTCTCCCAAATGCTACCAAAAGATAACGTAAATATCATTTTAGTTACCCCAATAATTTATTCAGAAAAGTAGTCAACGTTCATCACAGACCAACAGAAGACATAAACCTCAGAGTTTATAAATCACCCTACTCAGGATGTGATGAAGTATATTGGGGACAAACGGGTAGAGAATTGAAAACAAGAATAAAAGAACATAAAAACTCAGTAAAATACGCACAACAGAACTCCGCGGTATTCCAACACATCGCCAACAATAATCACCGCATAAATTGGGACGAGGCAAAAATAATATTCAAATCAAAATGTAGTTATAAAAGGAAAATCATTGAATCTTCCTTAATTAAACAATTCCCTAATTTTAACATTTCAAAAGGACAATGGTCACCTGATTATATAACCACCTTGGCAGTTAACAAATTACTTCCTTCTATTGTAAAAGCGGATGACTTGCCACAAAGCCCGCGCAGCAATATAGACGCCACCTGATATGTCATGTCCATGTTCCCTCACTCCACCTCTCTCCTCTGTATATAAGATATGTGTTTTCTCTTGTCTTTGTATTCCGCTTGAAGAGGATCACAGCAAGTGATCGAAATATACGGAAATCGTTATTTCCTTTCTTTTCTTATATCCAATCAACAGTGGGTTTTTAGTGTATATATATATATATATATATATATATATATATATATATATATATATATATATATATATATATATATAATCATGAAGAGATTAACCACTCCGGTGTTGGGTGTCACTCTTTTTTCTATTACGGCTGCCGCCAGGCTATTTTATTCAACTCAGTAGCGAGGGGACTAAAGAGGGGTGAGAGTTCATAGAGGAAGGACACGAAAGTCGGTAGGAGGGGAGGAATGAGGAGGGAACAGGAGCGGAATGGGTGGGTGAAGAGCAGGATACGTATTAGATGGAGAAGGATAAGGAAGGGGAAGAAGGGTCAAGGGGAAGACAGGGATAGAGAAGAAATGACAGACAGCAGAGGGGAAGACAGAGGAGGAAAAAGAGCTGAAAACGGGAGAAGAAAGACTTAAGGGAGGGGGGGAGAGAGAGAGAGAGAGAAATCCAAGGCATGTTGACGTAAGAGCCTTGCCTGAAAGCCTATATTGGAGGAATTAATACATCACATGACACCGGTGACCCCATCCAGAAGACCTTGTGTTTTCGGTTAAGCTAGAAGAAGTCGTGTAATGGGAATGACTATTGGTCAAGTGTTTTTTTTTTTCTTAGCCAAACCATGTACACTAAAAGAAAGTACGGCCTTACAGGGAGGTGCCTAGCATTACCGAGGTATCATAAAAGCTTGGAGATTGCTCATAGGCTCAGGTTAGTAGCTCAGATTCTGTGAACTCCCACAAAACAATACACACTCACTCTAGCACTCACAATAACACAAAGAAACTTGGACCGCTCGTTTGTTCTCTCAACCTTGTGAAAACCTCAGTTCGCAAACTCCTGGGTCTCAGCTCCTGATCTGAGGACCTGTAGGAAAGGCATTTGTACTCGTGCGAAAGCACAACTCTTGTAGATTTCGGGCCATTTTTTGTGCGACCTTCCCTTTGCTTCTTTTCGGTCTTCAAGGGTGTTTGTATTGGTTGCCCGGGTCGAGTCAGCACGTGGGCGGTCTCTAAGTTGTACCTCGCGTCCCTAGACCTGTTGCGTTCTGCGGTCGGCCCTCCTTTGGAGGGACCCACGCCCGCTCTTAGGCTGCCTTCTCGCCGGAAACCAACCTGAGCATCATTCACTCCCTACCTTACCTTGTCCAAGTAACACACAGTTTTGTTACAAATTTATCTCCACGTGACAACATAGAAGCGAAAAAAATCCTTAAATCGCACCCCCCCCTCTCCCCCTTAATATCATATTTCAACTTCTGCAGTGCAAAGTTGGAGGGAATGAACGAAGAAGTAAGAGAGGGAGAAGTAAGAGAGAGAGAAGGGGAGAAGAGGAGGGCATGGAATACAGAAAGTCAGAGGAAAGGGGGAGGGAGGGAGGGAGGGAGTGACGGAGGGAAGGGAAGCATAGGGAGCAAGTGAGACAATTAAGGAAGAAAGGAGGGAGGGGAGGAAGGGAGAAGGAAGGGGCGAAGAGAGGAAGAAAAGGAAGAAGAACGGTGGGTGGAGCGAAGGAAGAAATGATCGCATGGAGGGAGGGAAAGGGGGCAGACATCAGCATATCCATCAATCTCTGCTTCCAGTTTGACTGAACAAGCGGTCCTAAGGTTACCGGCAGCGGTTCTCTCCTTTGATCGATCTCCATGAGAAAATATGTTATACTACTGTTTCCATTGTGTGAGTGTTGTGCTGCTTCCGTGTCTCTGACGAATAGATGGAGTGGCAATGACATAACATTGGTAGTACGAGGAAAGAGGAGGAGAAGGAAATGGAGAAGTAGAAGGTTGGGAGCAGTTGTCGGTTATCAGTACTTAGGTTAGATTATACTGAATAATTAAAAGTTGACAGAGATCTTTGGTCCGGTGTTTGGACCGAATGTTCGGCTGGAGGATATATTGGTGTTGAGACGGGAAGATGACCATCTCCGACGTCGTGCAACAAAGGCCCACTACGTGCAGGCGCTCAGTGTCCTCATACGAAGGTAACAATGGAAAATGGCTGGGCAAAAGCCCTTAGCGTCGGTGCTAATTGCGGGCAACCGGACAGGCGTGTTGTCACGCATGGCGGTGAGCGAGAGACACCCCCATGAGACCCCAACTAGGAGCGCGTCATATGTGGGCGCGCATAGGCGGCAGTGATGCTTATTCAGGACGATAAAAGGCATGTCAGCACACGCACACATACCCATGTGTGCACATCACACGTACATGCCCACGCGCGTATACACACACACACACACACACACACACACTTACACACGACTCGATGGCGCAGTAATAACGTTCGCAACCGCTGCTACAGCGGTCCGAGTTCGAATCCCGCCCAAGGCTGAAATAATTTCAGTATTGCTGCGCTGCGAGTCGTTACTCCAACTATCGTGTGTGTGTGTGTGTGTGTGTGTGCGGGAAGGTAAAAAACGTCGATCACGAGTCCGACACGTGATCCAAAACCATGATGAATCACACATGTAAAACCCTGCTGTCTATGGAAGACAAAGAGAACATCAATACTTACGCCCTTATCGCCCGCACGCAGCAAGCTCCAACTCACCTGTCAATGGGAGAAAAAGGAAAAAGAAAATATTGGGATTTCGTAATGTAGCTAAGAATAAAAAAAGTTATAAATAAAATTATGGCATAGAAACAAAAATTAAACTAAATACACATTTTACCATAAAAAAAAAGAAGTGTGTACAGTGGCGGACATATAAATCTGACCGACCTGGGCGTGCAATGACACGTCTTTGATCTCCAACATAAAACACATTCATAATTATGGCATTAATTTTTTGGATTACACTCGCATGATCCTTACCTGACAATAATACTATAGTGTCCCATCAATGCAGTGGTGTTGTCAGGTAGCATGCCACTAAGCCCTGTGTCAGTTTGATTTGTTCACAGATGTACCAATTCGGCATAGCCAAGTGATCCCTTCATTCATCTACTTTGTTCTAGCTATCACTACAAAACAGGGTCTCGCTCGGCCCAAGCGCCCGTTCTTTCGCCCTGAGGCGAACAAAATCCTCTGGCGGCGGGTGCTAGAACATGTTGAGTGTGTCATCGGGGGGTCACTGAAGGGAGGAAATTTACTAACGAGCAAAACTGGATCTTCAGCAATGCTGTGTCACTCTCTTGGACACTTCGTTATGAGAGGGAAAAGTGGAGTAAAATTACGTTACTGGACACTCAAGCACAGCCAAGGCCGTCACCTTTGCTCAACGATAACCATGAAAAATGGCAGTCACTGATACCTGATTAATCGATGTTCTCAAGGGAGTTTAAAGCAATAAATACTGGTAAATGATTTTGAGGAAATCCAAATAATTATAGTTTCCCCTTATCAGCACTGGCTTTCTATAACGATGGTCTCCTGTAGTTTTCTAACTTCTTTTGGGGTGACTATAAATTAACATACCTCCGCCCTAACAACGAACTGAAAATTAGAGGTTCACATATGCAAAACACTAAAATCGATACATACAACAACAAACAATTACCAGAGGTACAATCGAAATGTCACATAATATAGACAACAAAACACTAAAATGCAAATACTCGTACGATAAATAAAATAGTTGTTCTCTTGATACAGTGCCACCAGGTACGGCAGGGGTTAAACGAGAGGGGCTTTAACCGAGAGAGGTTGTAACCCTTTTCCTCCTGACGGGGTGGGATGGAGATAAATACAACAGGTTGACAGCTAGTGAAAGGAAAGGAAAAGTGCCACCACACGAACTCTGTGCTCCGCGACAGGATGGGCTTTTGTTGGAGTGAGCCCGTGTTGACATGAAGGCAGTATAGACGAGGTATACAAAGAACAATAAATGAAACAACAATCACCTCAATCCTTACAAGGTTGTTTGAACTGAAATATCATATATATATATATATATATATATATATATATATATATATATATATATATTACACAAACACACATAGTACACGATTGTCAGCAGAAATGGGGGCTGACATTCAATACCAGAACGTGTCCAGCTATGAATCATTTGATTTCCACACGTCTATACCGCTGCCATCAGGTGATTTTATTCAGATGAGGGAAAACTCTGACAATCACAAGGCTAAAAACTTAGTTCATCCCTTGAGCTACAAGCGCCACTACAGTCCACTTGCAAGTTGCACTGCGTCTGCTGCCAGGCGATTCTATTCCAATGAGGGAGAGGGTGAGTGCGGGAATGGCTTACGAATGAAGAAATGGACCACTCACTCCATCAGCCTTCACCTGGACAGAATCGTCTGGCGCTAACTAGAACAAAAGCTGTAGAGTGTGTCACCTTAGCGAAGGGATTATACATGGTGCTCTCAATTGTTAAGGCTCAAGACCCATACAAAGACCTTGTGAGCCAGTAGACACAGACAAAAACTTTCAAATATGATGACCGGAGCCAAAAGGGCGCTTGCTGTGGGCGGTGCATGCGTGGCTGGCTGTCAGGTGAATGTGCCTGACACACTCCTCTTTACATAACGAAGGGGGCAAACCCAATATCTTAAGAGATTGACACAAACACGGCAACTCATAATCAGAACCACCACCCCTCACAACACGCGATCTTTTTTTTCCTTTTCCTTATTAGATCTCTACGTGCCCGTTCCGTAACAAGTGGAAAGAAACACCTTCTAATCTTATGACTTTGCACGCGGGAGGGAGGGAGTCTTCATTTCAATTAACGCGTCTGGCAGACCGAAGAGGCTCACATGAATCCGAGGTGACGGATGACACAAGACCAGAACCGGAAGGGCGTTACGTCGAAGTGACAAAAATCACCGAGGACGAGAGAACGTCGCCTTCCACAACAAAGGAGGCAACCCCGCCCCTGCCTTAATAAAAAAAAAAAAATGCACGTGCCTTTCTTCAGGCTGTCACGCCTGTTCCACTGTGACAATGACGCGTTACGCGACCCCACCACCCCGCCCCTATCTTGTATACAGTAAATGGCAGGGAGGAGGAGGGTGAAGGGGCCACTCTCTCCATCAGCAGTTGTAAAGGGCGACCGTCACCGCCCCCGTTCCAAAAGCAAAAATGGTAACAGACCCAGTAATTTAAGGCCATAAGAGAACTCTTTTCCAACAGATCTCTCCCCTATCTTAACCTTTCTGGATGTGGATTACATACATACATATGCAGAAAGATCACTATAAACAACACGTGATCCACAAATTTTGCTGGTAACCACTAAGGAAATCGGAAGAAAACAGTATATCCCAAGCGCTTTCGTGTAATTCACATCTTCAGGGGAATACAGAAAAAGTTGTGTTACAAAGAGGTTTAAAAATAACAAGATTATACACTAGGAAAGGAACAGGCAAGGTGTGAGATGTCACAAAATTAAACACTAGGAAAGGAACTGGCATAGCACAAGATGACACGAAATATTACACTAGAAAAGGAACTTGAGAAAGATTGTTATTGTAAGGTAATACTAAAAGATTCTTAATGTCAAAAAGGGGAGGGGGTTGATTCCTATGAAAAGTTTTTTTTCGCCAAAGAGAGAGCGTTATCTAAAAATGTTCTAGGGTACTTTAATCCTAAACCTAGGTTAACAATAGACTCAAATTCCTCATCAATGAATTCCGGGCTGCATATCCGCAAGGCACGTAAGAACATAGAAGAAAATACAGATAAAGTAAAAAAAATCTGTATTTTCTTCTATGTTCTTACGTGCCTTGCGGATATGCAGCCCGGAATTCATTGATGAGGAATTTGAGTCTATTGTTAACCTAGGTTTAGGATTAAAGTACCCTAGAACATTTTTAGATAACGCTCTCTCTTTGGCGAAAAAAACTTTTCATAGGAATCAACCCCCTCCCCTTTTTGACATTAAGAATCTTTTAGTATTACCTTACAATAACAATCTTTCTCAAGTTCCTCATCTACTTAAAACATGGAATGTTAAAGTAGTGTTTAATAACCCATGTACTTTTAAGAAATTAATAATAAAAAATTCTCCCGCTGATTCTGATGGTTGCATATACAAAATCCCTTGCAGAGATTGTGAAAAGTATTACATTGGACAAACGGGCAAAGAACTATCAACTAGAATTAAACAACATAAATATAGTGTTAGAACAGCACAAGAATACAATGCTCTATTTGTTCACATGAAAGATTTCAATCATTGTATTAATTGGACTAATGCTTCCTCTATCATTTCTTGTAATTCATTTGTCAATAGAAACATAATAGAAAGTAGTATTATAAAAAATTCTGAAGGTTCTACTCTTAATATCAGTAATGGCATTTATAAATTAGATAAATTCATCATTAACAAAATTTGCAATCAGGTTGTATGTGACCAAAATTAATTTGGTGAATTGTGCTGTTCTCTAGATTTCTTTTTCTTTGATGACTTTGTGTACCAAGACTTATTCTTATTTCATATGTGACTTTTTGTCCTTCACCGGTTCCTTTCCTAGTGTAATATTTCGTGTCATCTTGTGCTATGCCAGTTCCTTTCCTAGTGTTTAATTTTGTGACATCTCACACCTTGCCTGTTCCTTTCCTAGTGTATAATCTTGTTATTTTTAAACCTCTTTGTAACACAACTTTTTCTGTATTCCCCTGAAGATGTGAATTACACGAAAGCGCTTGGGATATACTGTTTTCTTCCGATTTCCTTAGTGGTTACCAGCAAAATACATACATATATATATTATATATATATATATACAGTATACACACACACATATGTATATATATACAGTATATATATATATATATACATATATATATATATATATGAAGGAGAAGATTTGGAATCTGGGATCCATATTGGAAAACAGTAAACACCAGATTCAATTGAAGGGTTTATTTGCCCGACGTTTCGATTCCCGTCCAGGAATCGTCTTCAGGGGGTATAACAGTTACAAGAATGTGAACTCCTTATGAATCGCTGAAATGGTAAACCTGGGAAAGGTTCACCCTTTCAGTCAATTGTACAACGCATACATTACAATAATAAAATAAAATAAAATAACATAAAATAAAAAATAAAAATAATAAAATAAAATTCATTACAATACCAATTAGAATAAAATAAAAATAAAAGTTACAATTTTGAACATAAAACAAACGAAGAAAAAGTGACCATAGGTGACACATAGTGAACAACAACAGGACAAAGAGTAAATAGAAGTGGACCAAATGTCCGCACTGAAGAATCAGGAACAAACGACTAAATTAAAAACAAAAATACACTACAAAATACAAATAAAATACATGGCTGTGAACAAAAACAAAAGTAGCAAAAAGACTCTAGCGTGACACTAACGTGAATACTTCAGAACATACAACAAGGACCAAATGTCCGCAACGAAATGTCAGGGGGGGGGGGTAAACGGTTAAATTAAAACCAAACAAATAAAACCAAACAAGATACAAAGAGTAAATAGCAGTGTGACAAAAAACATCAAAACGAAACCCAAAAGTAAATACAGAACCTAATTCAAAGACGTAAAAGAAAGAAGGTGGACCAAAAGTCCGCCAAAGTAGGAAGTGGTGGACAGGCGGAAAAAGGGGGCTCAATAACAAATGACTACATTACAAGCAGACAAAAAAGGAAAGAAGATGACTGTAGAAAAAGGGGAGCAAACTACAAATGTAAAGTCATGGGAAGGGGGGGGGAGTCGAAGAGGTGCATTGGGAGACCGCTTACGAGAAAGGAAGTCGGCCAAAAGCCAACTGGTGAACAAACGACAGGTCGAAAAGAAGTAACGGAGAAAAGAAAACAGAACAGAGGAATTAGCCTGTGTTACTCCTCGTGCCTAGATAAATAGGGTTGAGGTCAATGCACCTGTTTATGCAGTTGCTCTTAGTTTCCCATGCTTCGAGGAATAGCGTTTTCTTTTTGTTATTTTCTTTATGTAGAGTTGTAACTCCATCCCAATCAATCATGTGTTGGTGTTCTGTAGTGTGTTTGTACAGGGCCGATTTCGGATCTTCTCGTCTAACTGCACATTGGTGTTCTTGTACTCTAGTGGATAGTTTCTTTTGTGTTTCTCCTACGTAAACCGTGTCACAGTCCGTGCAGCTTATTTGGTAAACTACACCGGCCTGTTGTGTAGGTTCTTCGGTGTCCTTTACTTTGGTGAGATTTCTGTGTAAGGTGTTGCGGGGTTTGTGTGCTACTTGTATTCCATTGTCACGTAAGACTCTAGCAGTAACCTCTGAAGCTCCTTTGATGTAGGGGATAGTGACTCTAGGCGTGATATGTGGTCTCTGTTGTGGGGTGTCGGTGGGTCGTGCTTTAGTCCATTTCCGTATGGTACTGCTGGAATAGCCGTTGTTCCGGAAGACCTGTAAAAGGTGTTTTCTTTCGGCCTTCTTGGATTCCACAGAAGAACAGACTTTATCTGCTCTGTTCCATAAAGTCCTGATCACACTCCTTTTGTGGCAATCTGGATGGTAGCTATCAGAGTCCAACAGTCTATCAGTGTGGGTAGGCTTTCTGTAGACACTTGTACTAAGGGTGTCACCTTCGCGCTTGACGCAGACGTCCAGGAACGGCAGTTGGAAATTTTTCTCCAGTTCCATTGTGAATTGAATGGCCGGTTCAACACTGTTGATGTAACTGAAGAAAGGCTCCACGTCCTTGCTGTCCAAAATGGCGAACACATCTTCGACGTATCTAGTCCACAGTTTAAGTGAAGAAGGTGCAGCACTTAGAAGTGAGCTTCCAGTCGTTGCATCACTACTTCAGCCACCACAACTGAAATAGGCGATCCCATCGGTGTGCCCTTACGCTGGTGGTAGGTGTGATCCCTGAAGCGGAAGTATGTGGAGTCAAGGCACATGGATATGAGTCTCATGAGTTCTGACACGGAAAGTTTCTGGTTATCCAAGAATCCCCGGTTGTCCTCCATGGCCGACTTCAGCGCACTTTTGGCCAAATCTCGTGGGATGGACGTAAACATGGACTGAACATCGAAGGAAACCAAGACATCCCCTCTCCTTAAGTTAAGTCCTTTGATTCTTTCAATGAAGTCAGCCGAATTCTGAAGCATATGTGGTGAATCAGTCACAAGAGGTCTGAGAAGTTTAGCCAAGTACACATATATATATATATATATATATATATATATATATATATATATATGTGTGTGTGTGTGTGTGTGTGTGTGTGTGTGTGTGTGAGAGAGTGTGAGAGAGAGAGAGAGAGGCAGTTGTCCTCCCTCCCACGACCCTGTCGACCCGCAAGACGTCCCTTGGCGACGCACCTAAGCCCACCCAGCTGCGTCGGGTTGAACAAAGCTTCCTTTAGGTCCGCGGGTGGGACAAAGCTTCCTAGAGGAACGCATGTGCAGTACCCAGCTCCATCTGCATTCCATTCTCGCTAGATCACCAGCCGAACGGACCCCATTGGCTCCCACGATGGCCAACCTGCACTTCGGCCGGCTGCGTCGGAACGAACAACGGTTCTTTGAGGAACGCACGTGCAGTACTAGCTCCATACATTCCATCCTGTTTCGATAAGCAGCTAGAGAAGATAATGTGTCTTGTTTCCCAGGCATCGATACTTTGCCCTCATGGCAATTATGGACACGGGTACATAAGCTGGACGGAATGGCCGAAGACGCAGATCGCCTCGGAGCATCACAGTGCGAGCCTAGCGCGCTGCCTCCATCGCCGTCTCCTCCTACCCCCCTCCCCCGTAGGTAGACCGCCTTGGGATACTTGAAACGCACAGTCGTCACCTCCCTCGCCGTCTCCCCTCCCCTCTTTTCGCATTCAGAGCAAGCCATATTACTTTTGGCGCCCAACTTCAATTCATATAAAACCCATTTTCACTACCCGTGTTTGCTTTGCAGCCAAAATCCTGACAATATACATTATGGAACAAATCGCTAATAACAGCAATGTAATTCAAACAATCAAACACGGTCGTCGTGAACTTTAAACTCAGGTCCCTTTGAATGCGAGTCCAAAGCGACCATTTCACCACTCAGATCGTTAAAAGTTTCGAAACCTAGTATAATCTTAGACTGAAATCTACAGTCTCGAAACCAGTTTACTACGAAACTCAACGACACCAGAGAGCAAGGTCCTTTTTAGCGTGAGTCCCACGGGCTTCAGGACTGTAGATTTCAGTCTGCCCAATCCTAGGTCATGCCAAGTTTCGAAGTCTTTAACGGTCTGAGTGGCGAAGTGAACTCACGCTCAGAGGGACCTGAGTTCAAAGCTCGCGACAGCCGGGCCTGTTTGAATTACATCGCTGTTACTAGTGATGCGTTCTATGATAATTACAACCGTGCAGCGAATTAGCTTAGTTACCGCCTTGTTCTCTGTTGTCGCTGGTTTTGGGTTTCGTATAAACGGGCTTCAGGACTGTAGATTTCAGTTGGCCCTGCCCTGGGTGTAAGATCACCACCACTCCTCATCTATCTACCACCACCAACACCAACAGGCCTCAACAATCCACCACCAACACCATTATCACCACAACCGACTCAAATTAGGCTGTAAGTTACCAAACCAGTAATGCGGTAAGGCGAGATGGATAAGCCCCACCTCGATTAAGCCCTCCTTCCCCACTCGGCTGTACCGAGACGTGTTTGTTGTTAACTCGGCCTAAGGAACAAGAGGCGATCTCGTTCAACTTTCCTCCTGCATCTTCTCATTTCAGTTTACCTATCGCTAAAAATATTTCTATATTTTTTACTATCTCTACGACTTAGCCTCCGACTCTTTTCTTAACTCTGTTGGTTAAGATCCTGAATAAAAATATCGAAAAAGAATCCCCTCACCAACAATAAAGCAGGCTTCGAACTTCTGGTTTCCTTCTCATGCCTCCTGAGCCACGACACAAAAACTCAAACAAATATCCCTTTAAGCACCCAAAAGCAATAGACCTTGTTTTTACACAACTATCCTTCCATTGTCCTACAGACTTCTCTTCCCCTCCTCCAATCACCGATCGCGCTAGGAAGCCCATAGTACATTCAGCTGCGTGAGTCGTGACGTCCCGCCAAACACTACCACTGCCACAAGGCTGCTGCGCTTGCTCGAGGACGAACAGATGGGTTTTATTGTAATAGGGTAGACAGGGTCAAGTAAGGTTAAGCGAGATGGGGTAACAAGAGATGAGGTCAGCTCAGGTGAAGTGAAGTTACATAACGTGACCACCTCACATAAGATTATGTTAAGTATTGCGAGGATGAGGTGGAGGTAGGTGAGCGAAGTTCAACAGAGATAGGAGGTGAGGGGGAGGGGGAAGGTGAGGTAGGTGACGTGGAAGGATGAGGAAGAGGAAAATGAGGTAAGGTCCAGTGAGGTGAACGGAGGTGAGAAGAGGCAAGTTAAAGTTAGGAGTGGCGAATTCAGAATCCAAATGGGGGGGGGGGGGTGTAACCTGAATTTTGTAAATTTAGATGACGCTTTGGGGAGGGGGCTAACCTGAATTCTATAAATATAGATAATGTTTGGGAGGGCTAACCTGAACTTTGTAAATACAGATGACACTTTTAAAACAGATGTACTCTGTAGGACGAATACGATGATTTTGAATGTAAATTTAAGTATATGTTCTCACTTGATTTAGTTCCTTTCAAAATATTGGGCAAAAGTAATACTTAATCTTACATTTTCAAAGATTTACCCTCAATAATGTTTTAAATATACTTCAAATTATTTTCACTGAAGTGTTTTATTAAATGCGGGGAAAAATCCTGCCATTGTATTACTGCTTTCTGCCACGTACTGTACCGGTGTACACGAGGCAGGTTTCTCGACCTCTGCAATGAGGTAATGAAAGAACAAATTTGGGATGAGGCGGGGGGGCCTTCAGGCACCTGGCGAGGTCAGGAGAGGTCAATGGTGGTGAGGTGAGGTCAAGCCAAGCCAGGTCGATCTCCTTGTTCACATGTCGGCACCAGCACGGTCAGCTTGATGTTGTTGCCGGCGCCGACGCCGAAGCCATGCAGCAAGGGTGTGTGGAAGGGGGGTGGGCTGGACGGCTGGCCAGCTATGGCGTCGTGTCGGTTAGGAGTGGCCGGCTGGACGCGCGCGCTATTCAAGTAGATAGGCACGTCGATTCTAAGCCCTCGGGGGAACTGCTGCAGCGATCTCTCTCTCTCTCCCTTTCTCTCTCTCTCTCTCTCTCTCTCTCTCTCTCTATATATATATATATATATATATATATATATATTTATATATACATACATATATATATATGTATACATATATATATATACATATATATACTGTATATATACATATATATATATGTATATATATATATATAATATAATATATAATATATATATATATATACACACATATATATCACGGTAAAACCACTGTTGGAGTAGAAAAGACTGGAAACGGGGAATCTATATATTTCGATTGCAAACTGCAATCCTCTTCAGTAGATACAATTAAGAGAGAGCGTGCTACTTTTAAGTAGCACCTTTTACAAGAGAAAGGGGAACATGGGAAGAGGTCTCTACCCTCGGCTCACTCCCTCCGTATGTGAGGTCAGGAGGCAAATGTGTTTTTAAAAGGTTGGTGATAAAAAGGCCGGATATTATATCTGGGGACCATTGCCCCTTTGAAAAATGGTAGAATCCACTATTATTGAATACCAGCCCAATATGAATATTTCAAAGGGGCAATGGTCCCCAGATATAATATCCGGACTTTTTATCACCAACCTTTTAAAAACACATTTGCCTCCTGACCTCACATACGGAGTGAGCCGAGGGTAGAGACCTCTTCCCATGTTCCCCTTTCTCTTGTAAAAGGTGCTACTTAAGTAGCACGCTCTCTCTTAATTGTATCTACTGAAGAGGATTGCAGTTTGCAATCGAAATATATAGATTCCCCGTTTCCAGTCTTTTCTACTCCAACAGTGGTTTTACCGCGATTGACAAATGTGTGATTACATTTTTCACCTGTAATATATATATATATATGTATATACATATATATATATATATATATATATATATATTAATATACATATATACACACACACACACACATATATATATATATATATGTGTGTGTGTGTGTGTGTGTGTGTGTGTGTGTGTGTGTATGTGTGTGTGTTCACCCCTCTATATATCTCTCCTCTGCAATTCTCTATTCTTCTGTCGTTTTTAGTAAAAGGAGAAATATTTATGTGTTTTGAAGAGAAACCAGATCTATGCCTCCTTTGTTTTGTGCCGTCCTTTCTCACTTCCCTCTATTTCTCTCTCCCTCCCTCTTTCTACATATTTCTCTAGTTTCTTACTACTATACAAAACAACAGCGTTACTTTTACAGCTAGCTTACACTCCATCTTCGCTACGTTAAGAAATATATCTATATTTTGGCTGACGCCAGGCGATTATATTTAGCTGAGGGCTAAACTGGCGAAAGGGCTAAACCTATTCAAACAGTTTCGCTGCGTTACATGACTTGTAACACTTTAGCTGCCGTCAGACGATTTTATTCATCTCGGACCGGGTGGGGGGGACTGCTCCCCCCACTTCCGCGACGCACAGGGTCCGTGAGGCATAAACGGTACCTCGCCAACCAGTGCCGTTCTCCGCGGCAACGGCGCTGTTCCGCCAACACTCCTCTTACATGGAAGGATGATTGACCTCCGCTTCCGCATAGACGAAAGGTCAGCCCTACAGGGGATAGGCTGATAAAACCAGAATTAGAAAGAAAAAAAAATCATGCTCGCATGCAGGTCATCCACTACACCTCCAGCACCTACACTCCACAAATGTTGCAATGTGGTTTGGAATCCCCAGACTTTACCGAAAAAAACGATTATTCTTTTCTTCGTAATGTGTTTTTTCATGATTATGTGTGTATATTGCCAAGACGGTTTCTCCCACAACATTATGTAGCTTTTGTTTACAGTTTCCGTAAAGTTAAGGTAAAACAGACAAAAAAAAAATACCAAATGAGGCTGATGAAACAAGACTACGAAATAATACTAATGACCCATTTTCGGAGAAGAATAGGCAAAAGTAAAAAGATCCGTATATTTCGATCACTAACTGTGATCCTCTTCAGCAGATGTGATTACAGAGTGGAGAAAAGCATGTATTTATACAAAAGTAGTGAGGTAAACAGGTAGGGACGGGGGCTCAGGTCACGTGTCCGGCGCTACATGGACATTGGTGGCGTTTGTCCACTGTTAATGTAGAGGGTGGACGAAAATCCACCAATGTCCACGTAGCGCCGGACACGTGACCTGAGCCCCGGTCCCTACCTGTTTACCTCACTACTTTTGTATAAATACATGCTTTTCTCCACTCTGTAATCACATCTGCTGAAGAGGATCACAGTTAGTGATCGAAATATACGGATCTTTTTACTTTCGCCTATTCTTCTCCGAAAGTGGATCATTAGTATTATTTTACCAATGTGTTACGATATTACTTTGTTGTGAAGACTACGAAATATATACTGTGGAATCGTAGGAATTCTTTTTTTTTTTTTTTTGGGGGGGGGGAAGGGGTTAGACATGTTCACAAACCAAAGGGGCTTGAAGTTACCTGTGTGATAGACCAATAGACAAGATAATGTACGATGAAAATAAAACAGGTAATAAATGGGATAATAATTGCAGCTTCCATATGTGTTGGGCTGGAAGGGGTGGGGTCTTCCAGACGGGATGACCTCGAAAGGCTCTGTGTCCTTCCGGTGTTACGTTACATTGTCATGTCACATTGCACTACGTTCTTATATAACTGGTTTGACCCTGAGTTTCTTTTTTCTAGATAAGAGACAATTTCATTCGTCCGAGGACGGAACCTTGGGGGGTGAAAGGTGTCCAACGAACCCCGGTTTGTGGGTTACCAGCCCTCTTTGGCAATCCGCCCCCTTCCTTGACGGTTGGCACTTTTCCCTTCATGCCTGATGCCACAGTACTACATCATTCATCTCCGTGGTATCCCCCTTCCTGCTCCCTCCGGTAACGAAGAGGTTCCTCGTTGCTCATCCAGCTCAACCTAAACCCTGCCGCCAAGCTATTTTACTCACTCCCGTGGCAACATAAGAATAACATAAGAATGAAGGAGACTGCAAGAGAACATAAGGCATACACTAGGCAGCTCCATGTCCATTACCACCCATCATCCCTATCCATAAAGTTGTCTAACAGTTTCTTTAAACAAGTGATAGTTTCAGTGCTCACTACATGGTTATTAAGTCTATTCCATTCGTTGACAACCCTATAAGTAAACCAATTCTTTCCTATTTCCTTCTTAAATCTAAATTTTTCCAGTTTAAATCCATTACTGCGAGTCCTGCCCTGTTGTCTTAATATGATGACCTTGGTTGCGTCACCCTTGTTAAAGCTTCTGATCCACTTAAACACTTCTATTAGATCACCCCCGCGCTCTGTGTCTTTCCAGAGAGTGTAAGTTAAGGTGCCTAAGCCTCTCTTCGTAAGGTACTGATTCTAGTGAACTGATGTCCATTCTAAAGGACGTAGACCAAAACTGTACCGCATAGTCAAGGATGGGTCTAACTAACGCTAGAGTCTGATAATTACCTCTACACTTTTATTCGTAACTATTCTAGCAATGAAACCTAATGCTCTGTTAGCTTTATTCCTGGCGCTAATGCACTGTTTCCTGGGTTTAAGGTCAGGACTCACTAAAACTCCCAAGTCTCGTACCCAGTTTTCTCTAAGAACGTGGTATATAAGCTATATCTATTTCTAGTATTCTATTTGGCCACCGATAGCCAGCGCTTGTATTCCTGGGGACTATGGCGCCGAAAAGGTGGTCAAGGATATATAATATATACATATATTTCAGGAGAGAAACAGAAAGTCACTGAAGTCCCTAAAGATTTATAGCCAACACGGTAAACACTTCTTAAAGTTTCCCCTGAGTGTACCGGATTGTCCCCCGAGAGTCGCACTCACAGATAGATTTTACCTGCTGTAGCCTAGTTGTCCCAAAACATAAGACTATTATATTTATTTAATTCTTGTATAAGTATACTTTCCATTGCAACATTTTTCTTTGTCTTGTAAATATATTAACTTTTCCTTATATTCCATGAAAAGGATATATGTATAATTTGTAAATTGTAAATTAAATTGTATATCAGCAGCAAAGACTCAATCTAACCACCCCTTTCATCACACTATTTTTCTTTCTCTTACATGTAATTTTATTTATGTGTATGTCCCATGAATGGGTACATGTATATTTTGTCAACTGTAAATAAAACTTATGAATGGAAGACACAAGACATGCAAAGAAATTCTCGAAGTGGGTTCCTCCTGGTAGGAGGCCGGTAGGACGCCCTAGGAAACGATGGACACAGGGAGTGGAAGAAGCTGCTGAACAAAGAGGAAGAAAATTGCAAGAAATAATTAGAGATGAGGACTTCCGGGACAGAGACCTTTGGCGAAGATTCGTGGAGGCCGGACAATGACAGGCATACCTTGCGTCTGGTGAGAAAGTAAATAAAACTGTACACCAACAGTAAAGAATTAATAATCTAAACACCATTGTTGTACACCTTACCGTCAGCTTCCTATTTAATTGCTTTTCTGCCCCAAGAGCTCAAGATGTCGTGCTGCATCGTCTCCGGCTGGGCTATTGCTTCATGGAGGGGCTACAAGAGGATTTCACTATCAAAGAGTGCGGCCACTGAGGCCACCCTACTCGCCCATGACCTTCTTCACTGCCCTGCCACCAACAGTTTGAGGCAGACCGTTCCGTAACTCGAGGAGACCCAACTTGACATCAGCGAAGAAGCAAAACCAGCGAAACTCCTCCGGACAGCGTAACGACACTTGGGCACGCTGCTGAGGGTGGTGCGAGCTGCTCCGATAGTCCGCGCGAAGGAAACAAAGCCACCCAGACCAGCGGCGGGCTCCGCTATAGCTCGCTTCAAGAAAGAAAAAAAAAAATCGTTGATTTCTTTTTTAATCGAGTCTTGGTGGTGTACTACGCATGGCTGGGTTGTGTGGTAACATCATTATGATCGGAGGACGGTCGCTGGTAGTGGACTGTGTGTGATATGCACGTTCATTACTGCTGCGTTATTCGTGAGTATTAAGTCTAGTGTTGTGGTGTTGTTTTGTCTGATGCAAGTTAGAAAGTTTGGGCCTAGGTTTCTTATCTTCCCTCTCCTTATGTTATCATATAACGCCTTAACGATAGTGTTATGGTTGGCATGCCCAAATATTGTGTGGTGGGCATTCAGGTCGCCTATGATGTAGATGGGCTTTCTGTGCCTGAGCAATTCGTTTAGGTTTTGCCTTGGTGGTAAGTACATGGTGCAAACTATAATGGGATCTCTACTTGTCTTGATCTGTGCTGCTAGAACAAGAGTCCTCAAAGTCTATGAGCGCCCTGTGTTGTAGGCTTGCTCTCACAGCAATGGCTACTCCATCATTTATTTCATCACTCATGTTTTACTAGTATACTTCGTACCCAAATATATTCATCCCGTTATAATTCTTAACCCCAGTGCTGTTGAGGAGTATGATGTCAGGATTTATTTGGTAGTATATGTTTGTTAGTTCACTGCGTCTGTTAACGGACCACTGTAGTATATTATGTTGTATAATTTTCAACTTATGAACGTCCATTTCTAAGATTGAATCCTTGGTCTCTCTGTGTGTCCGTCCCACTTTCTAGGGCTTGATATTTTTCTTGTGAAATTATTTGTATATCCTTATGGCCTAGAGTTAAGATTCTTCTGAGCTGTCATGTTACAAATGTAGTCTTTTGTGAATGTAGGATGGCTGTAAGTCCATTTCATATTCTCTTTCCTGATTCCCTCTTTTATTTGTTGGAGTGTGACCCCTTCTTGGACCTTATTTGCTGTGGTGTACGTTTGTAGTGATGAATCTGTGTTTTGTGTTGATGACTTTTTTCCCTGTGGGCGCAGGAGCGGTGGTGAGGGTGTTCGAGGTCGTCACTGTGTCGTGCATCGGTCCCCGGTCGCAGGCCTCGCGCTGGGGTGCCTACCTCGGTTCCCGTTCTTCCTCGCTGATTGAGGAGGTGGGAGGGGGGGGGGTTCTCCATGAGCAGTTTCTACTGCTTGGGGTGCTCTAATACTGCTTCCCATTGCTTTATCTTCTCTGAAGTTATTTCTCCTTTTATACTCATCGTTGTTATTCTGTTTACTTCCAATATTTTATTTAGTTGGATTTCGAAACTCCCCAGTTCAACTGTATTCATCCAGTGCACGTGGAGGTATGCTATGAACATAATGTTCACTTTGTCCTCAGAGACAGAGTCTTCTCAGTTTCCGCCGTAGCTTGGGTGTTCATATGAATGGTTTTCATCATTAATGTGAGAATCTATTGTTCTCTTTCATGGCACTAACTATATTTTAATGTAATTTGTATTTCTTCTTCTGCATCCTTCTTCTGTTCTTCGATTTGCACACCATGTTGCAATGCCATACTATATCCTTTCCTCTCCTCCTGGGCTTTGTTTTTTGTGTTTGTGTGTGTGTGCTTTTTGCGTTACTTCTGTTGTTTGTTATTGTTTGGTGTTTTTGAACGCATTCTACTGCTTTCTTCCTGAATATGCTGCTTGCGGAAAATGTTGTGTTGCTCTTCGTAGTTACAGCATTTTTTTCATTATTTTTGCACTCACGGAAGATGGGTTCTTCCGATGCGCACTTGGAACAACAAGGCTTTTGTTCTTTGCAGTGGTATGTTTGGTGTTTATTGTACTGGTAACACCCCATGCACTGCATTAGTGGGGTGTACCTCTACTTTTCGATTCGGTGTGTCGGGACTGACGTCACGAATGCGAGACACACTCGATGTTTAAACTTTTCAACATTGTGTCCGTCGTAGAGTCTAACTTTTATGATGTTATGATCGGGCATTGGATGGACATCTGCTACTTTGCAATTATTGGTTCGTTCAAATTCATCTTTGATGTCCCCTTTGTTGCTTGCTGCCACTTCTCTGTCCAATTTCTTGCTAACTAGGGTGAGCTTGGCGCTTAGTTCCATTGGTACTATCTTGTATCCATTTTTTGTGTAATTCATCCTGTGATAAAACTGAGAGCAGCGACAATGTATCTTTCCCCCTTTCAGTGAAAATGAGGTGACCATCATTCAAGTCTACCAATCTGGTGTACCTAACCTGTGTTTCAGCAAGTAGCTCTTTCATCTTCTGCTCTGTCAGCGACAGATTAAAACAAGCAAAAGCCACCGCGGCAAAATTAAGAAGATTTAAAGCAATGTCAGAGAAAAAGTACACCTATACAAAGCCTTGGTGAGGCCAATAACAGTATACCCGTACGTCCCTCTCAACACTATCGAAAAACCAGCTACAGAAACTACAGAGGTTTCCTCAGGTTTGCCAGTGGTCAAACCTCACCATTTCATGAAACAATTGAAGAAGTCCACAAAAGAACCAACACAGAACCTCTCAACATCAGACTCCACTGTATGGCGAATCGAACGTGGGACAAATTACTTGAAGACCCCACTACCCAAGGGCATCTGAAAGGAAACTAACGGTGGCTAGAGTCTACAAGAGCCCAGACACAGTCACCACAACCAGTATACATTGCATCAGACCAACCTAGTAGCTAAGTAAACTCCAATGGAACTAGAGAAGAAAAGAAGAAAAAGAAGAAAAAGAAAATAGGCTAACTAACTTAGCTATTCCCAATGAATACACAAGGGGTGTCCTTCCCCTCTTTTCACTGTCCTTCCTTTCCAACTTTAAACATGATCACCAGCCCGTGGAACTCTCTAATGCACTTAACTCTTTACTAGTAAAATATAAATAGATAAATAAAATCTATAAATAAAAAGATAAATAAACGCATCGAAAAAAGAAACCATACAACGAGTGACGTCCCCGTCTGTTCTCTCCCCGTCTTTTCTTTCAAGATTTTTCCTCCTAAATCTCTCTCTACCCATTACCTTAACCTTAGAAAAATAATATATATATGAATAAATGAAAATAAGTAAATAAACAGATCAAATCAGCTATGGGACTGATTTACCTAGCCATTCTTTTAAGGAATACTACCAGCCGTCTGCACTGAACACGAAAGTGTTCATTCCAAATGTACTTTAAGGGACCTATACCGCGGCTAAACTACATGGTATATTCCGACTTCACTTTGAAACCTTTCTCTCCCTTCCACTCGTACAGGCTAGAAACATGTTAGCTTACTTCCCAGCACAAGTAACAGGTTCCGAATGCGTAAAACTGGGAGTCAATTCCTATGGAGCCCTTTTATTTGCCACTGAGTTAAAGGAATGTGGAGCAGGAAAACGAGGGAGGGGGATAAGAGGAGGGGAGGGCGGAGGTAACTTGTGAGGTGGGTGGAGTGGGGGGTGGGAACTAGTAGTTCACCTTGGGGGGGACTGGGGCGGGGCGGGGCAGGGACGGGGCGAAATTCTACCCCAGTGAGACAGACAACGGGCACACACTGACAGGAACAGCCCTCTCCCTCCCCTGCCCCCTTCCCTGCTGGACCCCGTCAAGGCGTTCCACCAGACTGGAAACATGGGCTCCACACCAGCCCTGCTCCACATTGTGCAACACCCCACCTCCCCGGCCCCAGTCTGAGGATATTAAGAGTCTGTTAGTACTGGAATCCTGTCTTTCGAATTTGGTCCTCTTCCTCGCTTTCCACCCGTACAAAGGCTGATGATGGGACGACGGAAAATGCATTAAGTCATACACTATACAATTCGAAATATTCACGGGCAAATATTTGGCGCCAACTTCCATGGTGTCCCTGTGACTCTTGCAGGGACTTAGTGGCAAGGAGTCTGAAAAGGCGTAGGGACGCCAACACTTTATGAAGGGAAAGCTTCGGGTCATAAGTTCCGTGAATGCGGGTCCAGGTGCACGCGGCACCGAAGGCACCATCCACGGCTCAAACTGGCAACAGCAGCACAGCACACTACACTACATTCATTATAACCTGGCTGGTAAACATTGGGGAACGAATATCATGTCATTTGCTACAGTCGTCTTGACAAAAGTTGAGACATAAAAAGGTCAACGGTAATTGATGTAATATGAAACTCAGGAGGGAACTACCCAGCGGCATTGGCGAGGAAAAGCTCAGCCAATTTATAACCCGCTGTTTTATCTTCGTCACAATCAACGCTGTTTGCCGCCACCACCGCACTCACGTCAGTTCGTAAAACGTCACGGCTATCACTCCATGTGCCACCACGGTCCATGTGGACAACATCCCCCTATCAATCCCCCACAGTAGCCAAGTGAGCCATGGCCTCCCCACAAATAACCAAAAGTATTCATCTTCTCACCTCACTCTTAATTTCAGTGATGTTGAGTTTTCCACCGTTCCTCATTTCAAACCTCAACTTACGTAACCTGATCAACTCAACACTTTCCTCCTCCCCAGACTTACTCACAAGAACAAGTATGGCCCACTCCCCCTCACCCAAGAGTGGTTTTGTGGTCGATGGGGGGAGAGGGTGGGGAGTTTGCTTACATCATCCGTCACTGTGTATCACATTATTCCCCACTGCAATGAAACACTGCCGACCATATGGCACCGTTAGTCGTCATATTCAACGGTATCCGACGTCACACATCACTCTGACACTCAATACACGCACACACACACATGCACACACGCTCACACACCATCAATGAATTTAAAAGCTAAGTCTGAATGATGGAGACAAAGAATCGGGGCTCGAGCATAACTTTTTCTGTACATTATGATTTGGTAGGGAAGCACACGCACAAACACACACGCACGCACGCACACACACATGCGCGCGCGCGAAATTTGATAACTAGAGACAAACGGGGCACAACAGCATAGCTCCCATACCATATACTCTTGTTAAAGTTATGCAAGTACACGTAGGTAATGACGCACACACACACGCGCGCACGCACAAACGAATGCACCATGAGTACTTTTCAGAAATATTTCAATTTGTGACCTCGAAATAGTTGTCATACTCATTTAATTGGTCTGTTGTGTACAAAGGAGTGCCAGTGAATGCCGCATGGCAATGCTGGCCAAGATGACTTGGCAAAGAGTCCCATTCCCTGACCCACGAAGAGTGCCCTATGTCTTGCAGAGACCTCCATCTATGTCGCCACACTATTGACCTATGACGTCTTTGCTCAACCCTTCCGTGCCAGGTGGGATTTTTCACTTTAGTATGGTTGTCGCGAAACGATTGCACTCACCTCCGTGACACCTACCCCAACCTCCGACGTCAACAAATGCGTTTAGCCTATCTCGATTAACCACTTTCCTTTATATTTCCCTTACCACCAGACTATTTTACTTATTTCCGTGGCATCTCCTCGGCACCGATAGGATCAGGACTCTACATTCAATTGTGTCCCTCCTTTACTTGATGAGGGGCCACCTTATACCCAATGGCACTCTGCTACGCCATCCTGTAGCGCTCCATAGTGCCACGACGCAGGGAACACCTTCCTTCTGACCAAGACCTGTGGGTCATCCCTGTGGCTGTTGCCGACTATCCTAGGGCCATGGGCTCCTAACAAGAGAATTTCAAGGAAGGCTACAGAGTGCGCGTAAAACAATTACGTCACAGCTCCAGTCCTGTGTGCCCACTGGTCAAGGATCACTCCTGAACCATTTCACACTCATCTGTGGTCTATGTTGTCCACGAAAACCTAAGTACTATATCAGAGAATGTAAGCATCACTAATTACTCTGTACGTCTAATCTAGAACTTCATTACGAGTTACTTAAGATCGGCTCTAACCCCCTTCCGTCCCTCCCTCCCTCCCAAGGGGATACCACGGAGATGAATGCCACAGCCACGGGACAAGGAGGGGCGTCCGGAAGAGATGGGGTTAATGGAAACAGCCTTCTCATTCGGCACGGATGAGACCAATCCTCACACTGACGCCCCGACCTTGCTGAGGTCCTGTTTGCCTTGCAGGGGCGGGCCCCGGGTCTTAGAAGGCCCCAGAGGGCCTAGGGCGCCTGGCAGCACGAGAAAGAATTTGGTAGAAGAAGACGTGAGTCGCTAAAAGAGGGTGGCGGAACTCTGGGTGAAAGAGGGTGCCCCTCAAAAATAAACACACACGCCATTACTACCTTATCTACAGGCACATGCAGGTACATACATACATATAACAAGGCTTTTTTCCCCTTACAAGGGAGGTAGCCAAAAAGGAAAAGGCATAAATTCATTCCCACCCATTCCATCCCTGAATACACTCCACACCCCTCCACCCTCCCTCTTATCTTAGCACCTCCTGGATGACGGGTCATCCCTGCACCTTGTTCACTGCCCTGGGTCAAAAGCAGTGTCGCAAGACACAGCACATCCACAGCAAGGCCGCTTCATTAAATCGGCGACCCCCACTCTCCGTCCCCCCCATGCATAAAACGAGAAGACGGGGAGAAATCCCTTCGGGCTGCGTCAAATTTTGCTCACACATACTACCTCACCCCCCATCCTCCCGCCCATTCCACCTCATGCATCACAACATCATCCATACATTCTCCATTCACCCGTCTTCTGTCCTCTCCCGTCCTTCCTCAAGAGACATTCCCCTCTTCCCCAAAGCCCCCTTCACCCCATCCATCCACCTCATAATAGGACGTCCCCTCATGTTCACTCCCTCCACATCTGCTTTCCATACCTCTTTTACTAGTCTTTCTTCACTCATTCTTTCCATGTGTCCAAACCATCCTAATACTCTTTCATCAACCCTATCTCCCAACTCCCTTTCCACCCCCGTTCTTCTCCTCACCTCCTCATTTCTCACTATATCTAGCCTAATAACCCCCATCATACTTCTCAGACACCTCATCTCAAACACATTCAAACTCATTCTCTCTTCTTCTCTTATGTTCCATGTTTCTGCCCCATACAATGCTGTTGGCACAATCACTCTTTCATACAGTCTCCTCTTAGCAACCATTCCCAAATGTCTATTCCTCATTACACTCTTCAATCCACCAAGGCATTTACTCGCTTCTCTTAATCTACATTCTACCTGCACCTTCACTCCACCTTTTCCTGCCACATTTGTACCCAAGTATCTAAAACTATCCACTTCCTCCAGTCGCTCTCCCTTAATGCTCACTTCCAGTCTACTGACACTTTCACCCCTTGTACATCTCATCACCTTACTTTTACCCACATTTATCTTTAGCTTTCTTCTATCACATACTCTCCCACACTCTGTTACCAACTTCCTCAGTCCCTCCTCCGATCCTGCAACAAGCGCAGTGTCGTCAGCAAACAACAGCTGGCTCACCTTCCACTTTTCTCCATTTTCTTTAACCATCTCCAATCCCTGACCCACTACCCTTGCATTTACCTCTCGCACTACCCCATCCATGTATAAGTTGAAGAGCCAGGGCGACATAACTCATCCTTGACGAAGTTCCACCTTTACCTCGAACCACTCACTCTCTCCATTTCTAATTCTGACACAAGCTCTACTACTATCATAAAAACTCTTGACAGCTCCTAGAAGCTTTCCTCCTATCCCATATATCTGCAGTACTTCCCACAGTACCTTTCTGTCTACCCTATCGTAAGCCTTTTCCAGATCCATAAAAGCCCAAACAACATCCTTCCCCTTTTCTATAGCTTTCTCACATATTTGTCTTACCACAAAGATCTGATCTACACAGCCATATCCGTCCTAAATCCACACTGTTCCTCACCAATTACTCCTTCTGTTCCTCTCCTAATTCTCTCAATCAAGATCCAACTATGCTTAACAAGCTAATCCCTCTGAAACTACTACACTCACACTTGTCCCCTTTTCCCTTGTAAAGTGGAACTATACAGGCACTCCTCCAGTCCTCCGGCACTCTACCCTCTCTCCAGCAAACATTAAATAACCTCACCAGCCAGTCCACCATCACTGTACCTCCTTTCTTCAGACATTCTGCATGGCATCCATCCAGACCAGGTTCCTTACCTGCTTTCATCATATTAACAACTGCCTTCACTTCATCCATCCTTATTTCTCCTCCATTTTCCTCACTCATCACTCTCATTTTCTTAGCATTTCCCACTGGAACTATCTTTCCCTCCCTATCCTCCTTCACATTTAGCAATTCCCTAAAATATTCTGCCCATCTTCCCCTTACTGCCTTCTCTTCCATTATCATCTCTCCATCTGCACCTTTTACCTTTTCTCCTCTACTTGATTCGCCTCCTCTTCCTCTCTTAATTTCTTTCCAAAACATCTTTTTATTACTTTCAAAATTTTCTGTCATACTCTTACCCCACTTCACATCTGCTCTCCTCTTTGCCTCCTTTACCTTTTGCTTTACTTCTCTTTTCTTTTCTTTGTACCTCTCATATGACTCCCTCGTCCTATTTTGTAACCAATCTGTGAAAGCTCGCTTCTTCTCTTCTGCAACCTTCTTTGTTTCCTCATCACACCATTCACTACCCTTCTTTCTATTTCCTCCTGTCCTTCTTGCTCCACACACCATCCTTGCACACTTTGTGACTCCCTCCTTAAACCATCCCCATTCCTCCTCCACACCTAGCTCTACTCTATCCTTCACTCCCTCCCACTCCTCCTTCAGCTTCTTCTTGTACTCCTTCTCCTTTTCATTTTCATTTAAAGAGTTCATTCTTAGCACCTCCCTACCTTTTGTCCCTTTCCTCTTTCTCCATCTATCCTCCACTCTCAACTTACCTTCCACCAAAAAATGATCTGATATTCCCCCACCCTCTCCCCTTAGCACATGTACATCCTTAACTCTTCCTATCATAGTCCTATTTACCACTACATAATCCATTAACGCTCTATCTATCACCCTTCCATCCACCACCCTCTCTCATGTGTACTTATGCTTGACTTTCTTCCGAAACACTGTATTTGCTATCATCAACTCTCTTTCTAGACACATTTCCACCATCAACTCTCCACTATGATTCTTTCCTGGAACTCCACATTTCCCAACCACTCCATCAATTGGACTATTTCCTACCCTAGCATTAAGGTCTCCCAGTACAATTACATTGACATTTCTCCCTAAATCCTCTATGCACTCATTTAAATCTATCCAAAAGGCCTCCCTTTCTTCTACACTCTTCTCATTGCCAGGCCCATATGCACTTACAAAGACCCAGTTTCACCTTCATCCACATTATCCTTGAGGAAACCTCCTTCCACTCCACTACACGTTTACCTATCTCTCCACTTACTAGAATAGCCACCTGTAAGAGGCCGGTAGTGTACGAATGGAAATGAGCTAGGGTATTAGAATAATTCAGACTCGACGCCTGCTCGAGGGCGATGTTATGTCTATGTGAGGGCGACGTTTTGTCTATGTAAACACACCGACGGTGGTGACTGTTTTATAATCAATTTGTTCAGTACAAGAAGGCATAGACTTAAGAAATAGATATAAAGAATTATTACAGTCAACTAATTGCCCTGAGTTGGATGAAGCTTTATTTGCTTTCCTTATGAAACATAAAAAAGCAATTGCTTTGCCGGGGGACGCCTTAGGCAAAACAACTGTTTTAAAACATCACATTAAGTTAAAACCAGGAACACAACCTATCTACATACCAGCCTACAGAGTTCCTCACTCTAAATTAGCTGTAGTAGATAAACTCATCACTGAAATGTTATCACAGGATATTATTGAACATAGTAAAAGTGAGTGGAATTTTCCGTTGATCCTAGTACCAAAGTCTGATGGGACTATGCGACCAGTTATTGATTACAGGGAACTGAATAAGCACACCATTCGTGACAGGTTACCATTACCCATTATCGGTGACATTTTGAGAAGTTTGGGAACTGAGAATAGATATTTTAGTACTATAGATATCAAATCAGCTTTTTGGCAAATAGAATTGCATGAAGATTCAAGAGAGTTCACAGCATTTTCTATTACAACAGGACATTATGAGTTCAAGAGAATGCCATTTGGGTTATGTAATAGTCCATTAACTTACATGAGATTAATGAATACTATTCTAGATGGATTGTTAGGAAACACTGCCAGTGTATTTCTAGATGACATTTTAATAGTTTCTCAGACTGCAGTGGAGCACTTTAAGAAATTAGATTTGATATTCTCAAGACTAGGAGAAGCTGGGTTAAAAGTAAAACTTGAAAAATGTAAGTTCTTGCAAGACAATGTCATTTACTTAGGACATAAGATAGACAGACACGGACTGAGTACAGTAAATTCAAAGGTTGACGCTGTCAAGAATTTTCCAGTTCCGACCAATGTAGACAAGGTTAGGAGCTTTTTGGGATTAACAGGATATTATAGAAAATTCATTCAAAGTTATGCTGACATTGCTAATCCACTAAGTTCTTTGTTGAGAAAGGACTCAAAGTTCATATGGGGACCTGCGCAACAGCAAGCTTTTGACAAGTTGAAAGATAAACTCATAAGTTCACCTATTTTAATTTTCCCCGACTATGAAAAAGAATTTATTCTTTGTACTGATGCGTCTGACATAGGGTTAGGAGGCATACTAATGCAAGAGAGAAATGGAACTTTGAAACCCATAGCTTACACATCCAGACTTTGTAATAGTGCGGAGAGAAACTATTCTATAACTGAAAGAGAAACTTTAGCAGTAATTTATTCTTTAGAAAGTTTTAGGGATATGATACTAGGGTATCCCATCAGAGTTTGGACTGATCACACAGCTATTCAGAACTTATTTAAGCATAAGAATCTTAGAGGCAGACTTGCTAGATGGTTTGCGATACTTCAGTGCTATGAAATTCAATTTGAATATATTCCGGGTAGAAGGAATGTAGCAGATCCACTTTCTAGAAACATTAGTCAACCAATGACTGGGACTGGGTTGATTAATTTTGTTTGTAGTATAGAAGAATTAGTAACTTTAGATGAAGAAATGCTAATAAGAGAACAGAGAGATGATGAGACATGTGATTCAATAATCAAGCATTTGATGAACCCAAGAGGAGATCCTCCAAAGCTACCAAAGGGGTATAAGATAGAGGAATTTCATTTGATTAATGGAATTTTGTATAGGAAAACATTTGTAAATGGGAAAGATATTTCTAGAGGTCAAGTAAATCAGTTGGTTATACCACAAACTCTGGTAAATGAGATATTGAAGTTACTTCATGATAGTGATTGTAGTTCACATCCTGGAAAGGATAAAACTTATAGACAGGCACAACTTAAGTACTTTTGGCTAGGTATGAAGAAAACTATATATGATTATATAGAAAAATGTGTAAAATGTGTAAAGGTGAAGGGAAATACACCAAAACCTGCTCCTATACTCACCTATCCCATTCCACAGAAACCTTGGGAAAGAGTTCACATGGATACTTTGGAATTACCATTAACAGAGAACGGCTTTAAATACCTATTTGTTGCTATTGATTATTTTTCAAGATTTTGTATATTACAACCCATAATCAATAAGAAAGCTGAAACTATTGCTTCCGTAATCTATGATCAGATAATCTGTAATTTTACTACACCTAACATCCTAGTTTCAGATAATGGGACTGAATTTAATAACAAAATCTTGGAAAATCTATGTAATGTGTTCCACATCAAGAAAGTCAATATACTCGTTAACCATCCCCAAAGTAATGGAGTAGTAGAAAGATTAAACAAAAAGATAATTATATGTCTTAGAACCCTAATAAGTCCTCATAGTGTAACTTGGGATACTTGGATTCCTTGTGTTAAGTGTACCCTGAACAATCAAATTAATGTAGCAACTGGGGATACACCTCATTTTATAATTTTTGGGGAGGACAAAACTCTGCCATATGAAATGTTGACTGCAGAGCAAAAACCCATATATAATATGGATGATTATATATCCAATAGGATAAATACTCTTCAAAGTATTCACCAAAGAGTTAGGAAACATATGCAGGTGTATTCACAAAAGATGAAGGAACAACAACACAAAATAGCTCATAAACTAGAACTGAAAATTGGAGAATTAGTAATGGTCAAAATAACCTCACCCAATAATAAACTTTCACCAAGGTACACTGGTCCATATAGGGTAATTGATTCTGCAGGTGGAAACAAGTTTAAACTTAAACATTTAGAATCAAGAGAAGAATTGATAGGACATTTAGATGACATAAGGAAAATTAGCTTGCAGATCTATGAAGATGATTATAGTAATACTTTGTGCATAAATATTGATAACCCTGGAGAATATGGAGAATATTATAATGATATTTTTCAAGAGTTGAACATTAATCTTGATGTATTTTACAGATAGTATTGACCATTTGTATGTATTTGGGATGGGAGACCTAAACAACTGGAACTTGGTGTCAAGCAGATACATGGAAACCTAAAACCTAGGATCTGCTGTGGTCAGACTTGGAACCTTAAGGACTTAAGGACCTCTCATCTGAGTACACACATGAGTATTGTGACCATTTTAAAGTAATAAGACTATCTTTGAAAATGAAGTGTGTTAAAAAAATAATATATGAAAATATGAATATTGAACAAGAAGAGACACTCAAACTCTAGATTAGTGTGTTTTGTAAATTAATTGCTATTATCTTTGAAAAGATGATAAACCATTCAAATTTGAAAGTTAGTGTTCATAGTGAATTTTCTAATTAATTACATCCTTTCTGTAGACAATCTAAGAGAAGGCATGATATCTTTTGTGTTCCGAGAGGCTTCGCATGAACTCTCTGGTTAGGAATATGTCTGTTATGAACAATTGTCATTACCAACGAATTTTGGTAGACCAGATCCCTCATTGTAACATACAAGGATCTCATTACCTGTTTTTTCCTAACAAGACAAAGGTATCAATAAATTGTCCCGGGTTGAGTCCTAAATTGGATTTGGTTGAAGGTCTTGTCTCTATTCAAGATAACTGCGAATTGCATGCAGACACTATTTCCACCATTTCTAATACCCTTAATACAATGCATTTAACCGAGGACACCTACATTTCAACCTTCAACTTCACATTGCCTGAAAACTCTCCTCCCTTGAAAATTAAGAGAAGACCATTGTCAAGATCTCCCTCAAATGAATTACCTATGATACCAATCCTTATCATACCCTTACTTTCAGTGTTAGTGGCAGCACTGATTGCCTTTGTTGTATTCCGGAGATTGGCAAATCAACCATGTAACCGCTTAATTCAATACCTTATATATATATTGACATGCATGTTATTCACATTTATCGGTATTATGTTTATGTATTATTCCCAATTTATTGCAAGAATGATGTATTTTGGAGGGTAGATTAACAATTACGCAAGGGTAGATTAGCTTATTCTAGAAATATGTTAGCAAGCCCTGTAAGAGGGAAATAAGAAATTGGTCGGGACGACCAAGGGTAGCTGCCGAGCCCTGTAAGAGGCCGGTAGTGTACGAATGGAAATGAGCTAGGGTATTAGAATAATTCAGACTCGACGCCTGCTCGAGGGCGATGTTATGTCTATGTGAGGGCGACGTTTTGTCTATGTAAACACACCGACGGTGGTGACTGTTTTATAATCGATTATGTAATCATAACTTTGTAAGCGCAGGTTACCTTCGTTTGACTAATGCTGAGATAAACAATATTGCTAGTGGCATTGAAATGGCTTTCCGAATTGGTGCAAGGTGGAGAAGGAGGAAAAAACTATTGGTGCATGAATTCAAAGTCACGCCCATAAGGAGTGACATTTATTTGAAAAAGTAACTGGAGATTGGTTTAGAAAAATTAGTGACGTCAGACGAAGATAGCTTAGCGTAGGATACGGGATCTCGTGAGAGAAGATATAGAGGGGGTGTGGAGAGAGGATCAGGAGACGATGTAGAGACGAGAGAAAGAGATCCCGAGTGTAAGCAGAAGGTGAAATTACAGTGAAAGAAGAAAGAAAATTCACCACCCTTTTATTAACCCAAAGGACGAGAGGAATAGGCATGGGGCCTAGAAAATAGTGAGACTACAGGAAAAAGAAGGCATTGGGCCTACTGCTTAAGAGGAACTTGAATATTAGTGAAACTCACGTAACGAGAGGCAAGGGGCCTTGAGACGAGTGATATTACAAGTCAAATCTAAGTGACAGTGGTGACAAGGGGAGGTGAAACACCCCTTCCCTCCCTCGCCCTCTCTTCACTCGTGATAACCTCCCACTTACACTCCTAAACTTACACTCACCCTTCCCTTTCAGCTTAGTTTCACTGAAAGCCAACACATCCATCTTTCTTCTCACAAACATACTACCTATCTCTTCCCTTTTACTCTCATCTGTACCACATCCACACACATTAAAAGACCCAAACCTTAGGGTGCTGGTCGGAAAACTCCCAGACCCTCTTATGCCTTTACTTTTTCGTTTAGGAATGTCCCCTGTGGGGCTACAAGGAGAAGGATGCCTTGTCCCACTCCCTTTCTTCTCGCCTCTTACGATCCAAGTGGAAATACTTGGTGGCAGTATTCTTTTCCCCCACCACAAGGAATTCCCCCACAGCAGAAAATGAATACTCAGAGAAATGGTACAGGACAGCAGCAAGGGGTTGGGGGACAGCATAACGGAGGGACAGTCTTAGTATAAAAGTGTCATCATTTCTCTATGAAGAGTTTTCTCTATCATAGACAAAATGATGTGTGGCTCTGGTCCGTAGGGGCGCCCCATATAGACCCTAAAGTATCAACTGCATGCTACTTTGCCACAATAACAAACAGCCAATACCCCACATATATATATATATATATATATATATATATATATATATATGTGTGTGTGTGTGTGTGTGTGTGTGTGTGTGTGTGTGTGTGTGTGTGTGTGTGTGTGTGTGTGTGTGTGGGCGCGCGCGCGGGTATATAGTTTCAGAGTGATCAGTTTGTGGAGTGTAAATGGAAAGGCTTATGGGAGGGTTTTGATTGAGAGGATTAGTAGATGAACAGTGTGAGTTTAGGAAAGGTAAGGGTTGCATGGATCAGATTTTTTTACGGTAAGGCAGATATGCGAGAAAGCTTTGGGAAAAGGTAAGGATTTTGTTTTAGCCTTTATGGATTTGGAAAAGGTTTATGACGGGGTAGACTGGAAGGCACTGTGGGAGGTTTTGCAGATATATGTGATTGGGGGAGAGATGTTAAGGGCAGTCAAGATTTTTTACGAGAGTAGTAGAGCCTGTGTTGGAATTGGAAATGGAGAGAGCGTAAAGTGGTTTGAGGTAAAGATGGGACTGCGTCAGGGTTGTGTCATGTCGCCATGGCTGTTCAATGTGCACATGAAGGGGGTGGTGCGGGAGGAAAAGCAAGGGGACTGGAGATTAAAATGAGAGAAAATGGGAGGTGAGCCAGTTGTTGTTTTCTGATGACAATGCGCTTGTGGCAGGGTCAGAGGAGAGACTAAGGGAGTTAGTGACGGAGTATGGAAAGGTAAGCAAGTTAAAGGTAAATGTGGGTAAAAGCAAGGTGATGGAATGTACAATGATAGAGGATGGCAGCCAGTTGGAAGGAAGGCTAAAAGGAAAGAGGCTGGAGGAAGTGGATAGCTTTAGGTATTTGGGGTCGCATGTGGCAGGAAAGGGAGGAATGGAGGTGGAGGTAAATTGTAGATTGGGAGAACCAAGTAAATATCTTGGCGGATTCAAAAGTGTTATGAGAAATAGGCAACTGGGAACGGATTCAAAGAGGAGAGTGTATGAATGGGTGATTGTGCCGACGGCATTATATGGGACACAGACTTGTAATTTAAGAGAAGCGAAGAAGAAAAGTTTAAATGTGTTTGAGATGAAATATCTCAAAGGCATGTTAGGGGTTACTAGGTTGAATAAAGTAAGAAACGATATGAGGAGGAGAGCGGGCTGATGAAAGATTATCGGGATGTTTTGGACATATGGAAAGAAGAGTGATGAAAAATTAGTGAAAGTGGTGTGGAAGGCAGAGGTGGGGGGAGTGAACTTGAGGGGACGACAGAGGATGAGATGGGTGGATGGGTTGAAGGAGGCGTTGAGCAAGAGGAGAATGTCTGTTGAGCAAGGGAGGAAGTAGGCAGAAAAAAGGGATGAATGGAAAATGTGTATGGATGATAGTGTTATCCAAGGCAGGGAGGGGTGGAGGAGGGGGGCGGGGGTGCTTTTGTGTGAATGATATTTTGACGCAGCCCAAAGGGATTTCTCACCGTCTTCTCTTTTTCTGCATGAGGGTACGGAGAAGGGGGTCACCGATTAAGTGAAGCGACCTTGCTGTGGATGTACTGCGTCTTGCTGCATCGCGTTTGACCCAGGGCATTTGGCGGATGCAGGGATGACCATGAGGAGTTGAGATGGGAGGGGTGGAAAGGGTGGTGGGGAGTAAAATGGGTGGGAACAGGTACGTGCCTCTGACTTGGCCACCTCACTTATATTGGGGAAAAAGCTCCTGGTATACAGAATATATATATATATATATATATATATATATATATATATATATATATATATATATAATACATATATATACACATATATATACATATATATATATACACACATATATATACATATATATATATACTGTATATATATATATATATATATATATAAATATAAAGACCCACGAACACACACACAACTCGTGGCGCAGTTGGTAGAGTTCCCGGCTGCAATTTCGGAGGTCCGGGTTCGAATTCCGCCCAAGGCTGAAATAACTTCAGTACCGCTGCGCTGCGGGTTGTTACTCTAACTCTCGTGGGCGGGGAGTTGAGTAAGTTTGTGCGTGTAAGATCACAGCATTACCCATAGATCGGTCATATACGAGCTCTGAGCTTTCTTTCGGGAGGGAAATAACTGTCGATCACGAGTCCAACACGTGATCCAAACACCAAGGTAAATCACACACACACACACACACACACACATATATATATATATATTATATATATATATATATATTATATATATATATATATAATTTATATGCGTGTGTGTGTACATGCGCGCGCAAAATTACCACAGGAGTAAATAACCTTTAAGATAGTACTTTCGTATAATTATATCGTCGGACGTATTAAGTCTATTGTTGCAAGATGATTGAGAGGAAGAGTCAATCCTTTAGAATTTAGATGTCTAGCGTGCACGCGCGCGCACGTTAGACTAAACTCCAACGTCTCCAGACAACTCTCAGGGGACCCGCTATTGTGCTCGGATTTTCCTCCCAAGGGATTATTCCAATGTCATCGGATCTGAACAGTGACCAGAGAACCAGGCGTTTCGGACTACGCTCAATACCTACGAAAAAAAAAATAGATATTTCTTTCGTCACTGACAACCTTTCTAGAATCAGCTTGCGTCAACCTTTCATTTGTTCATCACATATTTCTCGAATGTTCTCTATCCTTTGTAATTCTTATGTAGATATATTTCATGCATGGACACTGAGAGTCCAGACGCAGTCCATGCATTGTAAATAGTAGATATAAGAAAATAATGTATGGTTATGGCAACAGCCTACTTGTGCCCGTGTAAATTAGAATTTGGCAACTCCCCGAGTCTCCCTCGGAGGTTGCTCCTGTTTGTAAAGCAGAGAAGACCGAGGCCTTAAAACGAAGACAACCTCAACTATTTATCTCACCAAGCCAGCAAATGTAGATCGAAACATAACACAAAAACATAAGAATGAAGGAGACTGCAGGAGACCATAAGGCCTGCACTAGGCAGCTCCGTATCTATCACCACCTGTCATCCCCATCCATAAAGTTAGTAAACCAATTCTTGCCTATTTCCTTCTTAAATCTAAATTTGTCCAGTTTAAATCCAATACTGCGAGTCCTGCCCTGTTGTTTTAATATGATGACCTTGTTTGCCCGTTGTTTTAATATGATGACCTTGTTTGCATCACCCTTGTTAAAGCCTTTGATCCACTTGAACACCTCTATTAGATCACTCCGCATTCTGTGTCTTTCTAGAGAGTGTAAGTTAAGGTGCCTAAGCCTCTCTTCATAAGGCAAAATTCTGAGTCCATGTATCATTTTGGTCATTCTTCTCTGCACTGATTCTAGTGAATTGATGTCCATTCTGTGGGACGGAGACCAAAACTGTACTGCATAGTCAAGGATGGGTCTAACTATCGCTAGATAGAGTTTGATAATTACCTCTGCGCTTCTATTCGTTACCGTCCTAGCAATGAAATCTAATGCTCTGTTAGCTTTATTCCTGGCGCTAATGCACTGTTTCCTGGTTTTAAAGTCCGGACTCACTAGAACTCCCAAGTCTCGCACTCAGTTTTATCTAAAAGCGTGTTA
>NC_134793.1:61010174-61020174 GCF_046742065.1 Oratosquilla oratoria | reverse complement strand
AGTATGGGTGTTATGAACTTACGTGTGACTAAATGATATTCTACAAGAACGTGTTTAGTGTGGAATTACATTGTAATAATCTGAAGTGTTTTAATTTTTGTAGAAAAATAAACAGGAAAAAATACAGAAGCTTTTATTCGACACGCTACCTTTCCAACAAAAATGGTGGCAGCGGAGGGATTCGAACCTACACATCCGAAGAGACTGAGACGGAGTTTAAAGCCAACTTATGCATTGAGACGGAAATGGAAGAGGGAATAAAGAAAACGTAAGAGGCAAGGAAGGGGTATAGGCAAGGAGCATAGAAAAAGGGACAAGAGGATATACAAGAATAAAAAAGTTTGGTTTGTTGGCTGAATACCACACACATTGCACAGTAAGAAGTAAAGGTTTGATTTATCTGAGACAGACAAAATCTAGTGAAAATAATGTTACGAATATACTCCACTACTCTGGGATGCATGTAAAAAAAGTGAAAGACAGACTGATGGAGAGAGAGAGAGAGAGTGAGAGTGAGTGAGTGAGTGAGTGAGTGAGTGAGTGAGTGAGTGAGTGAGTGAGTGAGTGAGTGTGTGTGTGTGTGTGTGTGTGTGTGTGTGTGTGTGTGTGTGTGTGTGTGTGTGTCATACCGGACAGACCCCATTAGACTCCGGCCGAGATCACCGAGCTGACGAAGCCAATGGTTAGTTCCTCTTGACAAGCACACATGTAGGTCTCGTGGCGACAATGTGGACCGTAACAAGGAATTAGATATCCGTGGCAAAGGGGGAGGAGGGAGGTGAAGGAGTGGAGGCTGTAAAATCTAACTTGCTCCAATTCCAACTTTTCCTCCTCCTCCTCCTCCCGTTTCTAAGTTTCCCCAGTGCACGCGTCTACGTTTTTTTTTTTTTTTTAAGTTTCACTTATCTACTCTTCCGTGTCAGGTGGTCCTTTTCTTTTTGCTTTGGCTGGCACCAGAAGATTTTCTTCATCTCCTTGGCGCCCCCACCCCCCCACTACCCCGATGACGAACAGACAAAAATCTACCCGGCTGCACTCTCCTTCTAGTTCTGGTTGCTGACAGGCAATTCCATTTACTTCCATAGACCCATTACCATATGGATTACAGCATAACTGGAGGAGCCTCCTTCCGTGCGTTCCAGAAAAAGGGTTGGAAGGGACGGGAGGGGAGGGAAGGGAGGGGGCTTGAAAAGACAAGTAGATAACTCTTCAAGATACTTTGCTTTCATTCTCGCATTTCCTTCTACAATTCGCTTATGTGTAATTTCCTCCCACACAATACACACACACACACACACACACACACAAACACACACACTTTTCGTGGGGGCAACATAGAAGAAGAATGAGCAGCACTGTCAGATGACTGATGGCTATTTCAAAAGCAAATTGGAATGATGAAGGCATTGAGACCGGACCCTATATATTACAATTGGGTACACATGCAGATGCGCACCCACCCTCACACATACACATCCACACACACACACACACACACGCACATACACGTCTCTTCACACGACTTGGTGGCGCGGTTGGTAGAGTCCCCGACTGTCACTACGCCAGTCCGGGTTCGAATCATGCCCAGGGCTGAAATAATTTCAGTATCGCTGCGCTTTGAGTCGTTACTCCAACTCTCGTGGGGTGTATGTCCGTGTAAGGTCATAGCATTACCCATAAATCGGTCATACGAGCTCTGAGCTCTCTTCCGGGAGGGAAATAGCTGTCGATCACGAGTCCAATACGTGATCCAAAGACCAAGGTGAATACACGAGAATTCACACGATCTTGCCTCTTCTCTGAGCGCCGATGTTCTCAGAGCCCTACAGTACAGTACAGTACAATTCAGTACAGGACAGTACAACAACTGACACACTCTACCTCGGCTGCTCGGTAACCTTTCCTCTCGCCACGGTGACGCATTTTACTGATTCTGTTCTGGCCAACGCTAGATGAAGTCATTCAGATGAGGGTACCCCCCCCCCCCGCCACCGGTGCGAAGGGGGCTAACCTCAATTAACAACTTCTGCTATGGAGAAACCTTTACAAGTTCTGTTCTAGCAAAAGCGAGTCGATTCTATTCAGCTTAGGGGCAGGACCCCACCATTAAGCGCCTCATGGGGTAAGCTCACCACCTCATCTGGAGATCACTAGAACTTAGTACTAATCAAATACAAATCGGCGAAAACGCTGTCGGTGGCCTTTGACGTACACTTAAAAAAGAGCAGCTCCACCGTATCAAGAGAAGCAAAACAATTTTTTTTCACAATAAATAACCACAAGCAAAACTAAGAATGCAATAAAAAAATTCCAACGAGTCATTAGGGCAGACTCCATCCTGATTCTGCTACACTTGATAAAAACAAGTCTACATACACTTATGCATGCATATATAAGTAGCGAGTACAAAACTGGCTTGAACAATGAGGGTTATGACACTCAAAATATTAATACAAATTAAAAAAGCAAAACATCGAGTTAATGCAATAGTAACATTGACTAAACAAATCTATGATATATCATAGATTTGTTTTGTCAATGTTACTATAAGCTGAAAGGATCAGGACAACAACAATATTTTTATTATAATTGTTGCACCAAGTTTCAATGGCTGGAGTCCCACAGCCCCACAACATCTGACAACGGTCCTTGGGTCCTCCCATAGATCCCTCTAGGAAGGAGCGTTGGACTGTTGTCTATGTTGTATTGGTGCGGAACTGTTTCCATTACAGAGTCACAGTAGTAGGAGGGGAGCAGTCGCCGGTTGTCAGGTCTCCTCATGTGGAAATGTGGAGGAAATACAGCTGAAGCTGATAGAGACATATCTTGGGTTCCGGCTCGGGGACCGAGCGTCACCCCCACAGGCCTACACCTCCAGATGGAGGTGCGGGTGTTGACGGGTTTGGAAGAAGGGCGGCGGCGGCAGATATTCTCTGGCGTCTGTCTCGCACGCATGAAACAGCCGTTCGGTTTTGACCTTCAAATAACTCGTAAAATCGAAAGAGAAATCCAAGTGACTGTTTGAGGGGCCCTGAACATTGCGCAGAACAAAGGAATTTTTCACATCAATTAGCCTTAAAAGATGGAAAAGACAGGATCTAATTTTGAGGGATTTCAATGTCGCGTATGTGGACTTACCATTTTTTTTTTCTATCCAGTGATCTTCTACAAAGGGAGGGGAGGGGTGGGGGAAGGTCGGGGCTATTAGAGAAGAAATAATAATAATAACAACAGTAATAATAATGAGCGACACCAACTGACTTTCTTCGTACCTTGCGTGATGGCAGTTTGTCTAGCGAGATCTGGGGAGGAGGGGGGACAAAATATTTCAGTGCCAATTCAGTGCCAATCGAATGACATACATATATACATATGCAATATTGGGCGAGGATGAATTAAATTATTCTGTACATGGAGCTGTCACCTCTAAAATATGAACATATATTTAGAAAGGCGAGTGCTCCCGCATTTGTACCCGAGCCTAAACAATGAAAATAGAAATGCAGGAGATATTCGAAGTGAACATATTCATAACAAATTGTAATTTTTGATTACTACTCGCTTGGGCATGCTGGACTTCGACGGCAAAGAACACTCATGGTTCACGAATGAGATCCACTATATACACAGCTAACTTTAAGGGGAGACTTCGTCTTTCACAATGCGATGACCTTGACCTTTCACCCCGGTGCAGTGGCAATCTGCGTAACAGAGACGTCGTCCGCCTCATCCCCGACGAGCTAGTTCAGCTGTAGAACAAGCTCGCCGTAGCTCGCTGTAGAACAAAAGACATTAATTTTCATTTTACTGGAGCCTGTCCCCTCGAGGCTGACTAAGGTGGGACACAAGTACTGTGCGCCTTCTGAAAGGGCCTTCTAAACCTTGAAGGAAGATACCACATCTGGCTTCTACTGCAAACACCTACAGAAAAAAAATCTCACGAGACACCGCTGGGCATATAGCTGTGCGAGAAACCTTGGTGTATGACCCCCCCCCCTCTCACACACTACAAACACGACGCAGCATCTCCGCCTTCACGCTCGGCGACGTTATGAAAGAAGACTGTGAATGTCTAGCTGCTTCGCTTCACTCCAAGTAATAACAAACTCATATTACTAGGAGACTTTAATGACAGAGTGGGAAAAAGAGCAAGACCTATGACGAGGTAATTTGGGTCATCGTGGTGATGACAACAGCAGCAACAACAACCTTTTGTTCATAACTTTGTCGTCACGAGCACTACCTCAAAAAAAAAAAAAAAACGTGAATGCACCCAAAGTCTATGTACTGGTAGCCTACATAGCTGATTGTATCGAGGCGAGCAGAAAACCAGAGAGAGAGGTCTTGAAAACTTGAGGAATGAGACGTGTTGAGTGTTCATCAGACCGCAAACTAAAAGTCATCAAACTGTAACGCGCAATACTCCTTCGGATGCACTGCGGACTTCGTGCGAAGAAAACTCACCTACGATCCATTAGGAGACACCGCAACCCAATGTAACACCCACCTGCCGTTGCGCGACTGCCAGCTATCCGGCTCGTTGCCCAGAGCCTGATATCAAACCATGATACAACTGACATACATACCAAGTGACTGGCGATCAACGCACTATCTCCCACAAGACGCTGATTCAGTGCCTTGTGGCTTTAACCTTTGTTTGACTCGTCCACTTGTTGATGGGCTCGATGATATTACAGAGGACACACAAACACACACACACACACACATACACACACACACACACACACACACACACACATACACACACACATTATGACCAACAAACCCAGGAATAAGTGACCACTTCACTTTTGCCCATATCTCTCACCCCCATTCCAAAGACACGGAAAGGACACTTGATAGAATCCTTTGGGACACAAAAACATCCAAAAGAGTTAGAAGGACAGAGAGGTGAAAATGACCATCATGGGCTCCACAGTGCCACGAAATCGGTCCATCGACCGACAGGGCACACTGGGGTCTCTCTCCGAAGAGCTGGAAGGAGGATCAACTCCACTCATATAAGAACTGACCACCGCTATGATTCTACCTCTTTCGGCGCAACATTGTCCCTGAGGAGAGACGTGCTAATAATAGGTGCCGACATATACTATTTTCAATGTCTTACTAACGAAACCAGACGATAAAATAATAATTCGACTTCTGTCTTAGGGTCCTCTGTTCCATTTCGAGAAGACATCCCTAAGCCGGAAAAAAAAGACAACAACGACCTACTGCCTTGAGCATCAACATGATGATGACACCACTACTTTGGTACTACACACCTCAGAAAACTTTCCAACAAAGTTTCACAATCTTTTCCAACAAATATATTTTTTACGTTAAGCAATTGGGCTCCACACATAAATGAATAGGTCATAAATAATAAATCAAACATACAATCCCGATGAGGCACCAGCATTCCCATCACTGATGAGAATATACTCGTAAAAAAAGATTATTTTACTCGTTTAGAAAGCGGGTTCACGAGCCAGTCCAACGCTGAAGTCGAACCCATTAGCATCAACCTCCTTCAGACCAAGATCTAAGAATATAAGGTCTAACCACTTCCGACCGAATTTCGAGGGAGTTGGCGCAGCGGGCCCGTGAACGTCACCTGGCTGTTCAAAGTGGGGTTAGCGGGTCCTATAGCTGTCAGTTGAAGCTGGTCCGTCGTTCGAAAATGACGTCGCCTTCGCTCGCACTGCTCCACGCAATTAGTTATATTCTGACAAATATTATATAAAAAATATATATAAAATATTATAGTTCCTGTCTATATATATGAATATATAATATATATGATATATAATATATATATATATAATATATAAAATATTATAGTTCCTGTCTTCCTTGGCGTTTCACAGTTTTCTTCAGTGTATCACAAAGAGAAAATGGACTCAGCCAAATGACGTCAGAAGCTGCGCAGAAGAATGTAAACGGTCTGACCTGTATATTTAGACCTTGCTTCAGACTATGCCGTTCCCGAGTATCTAAAGACAACAATTTCATAACCAGTTAAAGTGCAAACAGATGAATGTCTGTCCCATTCTCTGATATACCACAGCTTCCTGGATTTCCTACACAGAGGTAGCATGATATTTCATGAATCATTTCACAGGCAAAACCATCATTCATCATTCAAAGGGCTTACATGGGCCTATGCCAATTCCTCAACTTCGGGATTTTCCAGGAAGTGGACTCGACCAACACTGAGACCTCGTTAGCCCTGACTTATGTCAAGGACGATCAATTTCACCTTTTTTCGCCCAACTTAACGACTAAAGCAACTGTCTTCTCCGGCTGCCTGTGTGTGTGTGTGTGTGTGTGTGTGTGTGTGTGTGTGTGTGTGTGTGTGTGTGTGTGTGTGTGTGTGTGTGTGTGTGTGTGTGTGTGTGTGTGTGTGTGTGTGTGTGAGAGAGAGAGAGAGAGAGAGAGAGAGAGAGAGAGAGAGAGGGAGAGAGAGAGAGAGAGAGAGAGAGAGAGAGAGAGAGAGAGAGAGAGAGAGAGAGAGAGAGAGAGAGAGAGAGGGAGAGATAGAGGGTGAGAGAGAGAGAGAGAGAGAGAGAGAGATTGCGAACGTGTCCACACTGTATGCACGTAAAACAGTAGCCATTTCGACGGCACCTCCAAGGCGAAATAAGTGAAACTGAACCGAAACACAAACCTAATGTGATTACACTAGCCACAACGCCACCTCTTTCCTCAGACGGGGACCACCGGCGCTCCCTGAAGTTCTTGTGAGCTGCCTTTCCCGCCTTCAAAGCCTCTATGAGCTCTGTCAGCTATTAGAGTGGCCGCCGCCGCTCTAATATATGTACCCTCTCTACAGTATTCCACTGCCCTCCCTCCATGCTCCCCTGACAAGTTAAACCATCCCACTTTATCTTTTGCAAGGTGTGTCTTCCATAAACACCCACCATACGGGTTCGAACAAAGCCCATGGGAGTGACAAAAAAAAAAAAAAAAAAAAAAAAAAACCGCTGCCCCACACCACCCCTCACTCCCACCTTACCTTTCCCGGTTGTCACAGCTTCTTACCTTGCTGACGCTGCGGGAGCGCGCGATCCTCCTGCCGGCGACGAAGAGCGAGACGACGGGCTGCTTCAGCAGGGCCACGCTATCGTGCCGCTTGAGGCCTCCTGGGCTCACCATAGCCTCCCGCAGGCGCTGCCCAAACCCGGAGCGACTCGTAATGGAGGCCGTGCAGGCAGCAGTGCTGTTGCTTCGGCTGTCTTTGGCCCGGGGCATAGTGTGGTTGTTTTTGTTGTTGTGGTGATGGTGGTTGTTGTTGGTGGTGGACCGGAGGCGCCGCGGTGGCAGTTCGGGCGTCACGGGCGTCACAACTACCACGCTGTCGCTCGCGCTCATCACCATCACCGTTGGAGGGGCTTTCCGGGGGCTCACCACCACATTACCTCCGCCGTTAGCGGACGAGGTGGTGGCGGTGGTGGTGGCGTCGCTGACGTTTTCCACGTTCCCGTTGGTGGGGCTGGCGACGCCACACCCGTTGTCGGGGGCGTCTCTCTTCTCCACCATGTTTGGCAGTTTTCTTCCTCTTCCTCCTTCTCGATAGAGTTCCTCCCCGCTGGCAGATGTCTTAGCTGGTCCTCGAAGAGGTTTTCTTCCCCCTTCGTTAGGTTTGCCTTCACGATCTCGCGCTCCCTTCGGCCTCGGGGTCAATGCCCTTCGACTGACACCAGGTTTTTTTCTATTCTATTCTGGTTATCCTCAGATTTTATTTTATTCATTTCTTGGGGAAACTCTTCGTCCATTAAAATGCCAAGACCCTGACTACCAATTCGTGGTCATTCCGCCAGAAGAAGACGCTCCTGCTGCCTTCAGGTAGCGTTCGAGGACCTTGCCACCAGGAAACCTCGACGACCACGAGCCGCCGAAATTGTCCTGCTTCGGGAGCTTTGTCTGGAACGACCAGCTCGTCCGGACCCCCTTGCAGAGATTGCAGTCGAGACTTGGGTTTTGTTTGGCGACAACAGCTATAGGCAATTCCTCCGGTCACAGGCCCATTTCAGAGGGCGACTGCGCGTGCGTGTTCGGGCTCCTCATCCTCAGGGCTCACCAGGGCCCAATTCAAGACAACAATGATGAAAATTACTTTCATTCGTAACTGCGACAATGAAAAAAACACGCCCTCCGACTTACAGACAACACTGGCGATTTCCACAACGGGCAATTTTTTTCCAAAATGAAAAAAAGTCCTTCCGAACGCAGAACATGTGAAATGTGCTGGAATAAATGGTTCGACAAGTGAGTGAGTGCTTCAGTGAGCGGCTCAAAGCGCCGAAGGATTTCATGAGAAAGTCTCCTCCGCCATTTCCGGCGGGAGTGAGGCAGAGCAACCATCGAGATCGATCCCTTCCCTCCCCCCCCCCTTTGGTTCCAACACACTAACGCAATATTACATTAATTTCTTTATGATGATGGCACACTTCTTCATGGTTTTTGTGTTGTACTTAGTGCCTGACGATTCTATTGAGCTGTGGGGGGGGGGGGCGGACCTTGACTAAAACGGTGATATTTCGTTTGATCGAAACCCCGCCTTGGACCCTAGTCCGCTCCTTAGCTTAATAAAATCGCCTGGCGGCATTTAGCCCTTCCTTCTTCATATAGCGAACGCCCCAATTGAAGAAACCTCTATACATCGAACTCAAGATGAAAAACCTCCCTACTTCGAACAAAAATCGCTAAAAAGCGTAGATTCTGTTAGAGAGCTGTTCTGTTATGATCTATTTTATTTTTGCATTCGAACTTGTCTTCGTTCGGGACCCACAAAGGATTCAGCAGGGACGACCTCCACCTAGCGAGAAAAACCGCAAATTAGAACATACAAAGAGGTCAACAACGAACTCACTAGAGAGCAAAATTTTCTCTATACTGTACCGAACTTGTCCTTAGCTGAATCAGATCGTTATATCAAGACTATACTCCCACTTTCCCCATGATTCTGGCTGACGCCACTCTCTCTTCCACTTGCTGCCATGACAACCCACCCACCTCGGTTGCAAAAGGATTAAAGCCCCGGATCACCGCCTAGGGGCATTTAGTAACAGCCCTACGGACCAGAAACACGGATCATCCCTTAATAATTACAGAGTGAATTCCATTTAAATTAAACGTTGATTATCGTTAAGTTCTGTAATTCCTTTCTGATGGCTTCGTTAAATCCTCCCTCGGCCATCTCTGACTCCCCTTCTTCAGCGCAATATTGACCCGTAGGGTAAAAACACTAGTTGTCGGTGATGATATCCAAATAAATTGGGTCGAAATTAATTACTGAAGAACATCACATTAGTCGCTGAAGTGGTACTCCACGCATATAAAAAGAAGAGAGAGAGAGAGAGAGAGAGAGAGAGAGAGAGAGAGAGAGAGAGAGAGAGAGAGAGAGAGAGAGAGAGAGAGAGAGAGAGCGAGAGAGAGAGAGAATTAATTTGAATGAGAAATGAGAACATCTGATCTGGGGTCGTGGAGGGGAAAAACTTCGTTGACGCTCTTTACGTATTTAATTTTGACTGAAGCCAAACGACTAAACCACTTCATTCACCCGGGGGAAAGACCTCAATCTGAAGGAAAGGGATGTCAGTGCGGGGCTGGGGCGTGGGGCGGCGGCGGCACAGGAAGGTCGCCCAACTTCGGACATGGGTGCATGGACGAGTCTCGTCCGCCATGAAAATCGAGAAGCCTCCGCCATGACTGATAAAGACTTCTCCTGCTGCTCCTCTTCCTTCTTCACCTCCCCCTTCACTTTCTTAGGCTCTTCCTCCTCCTTCACTCTCCCTCTTTCTCCTCCTTTGCCTCTTCCTCTACCTCCTCCTCCTCCTCCTTTGTTCTCTTCTTCGTCCATCCCTTCTCTTCTCCTCTTCCTTCACCCCCTAAAAATCCTCCTGGACCATTTCCGTAGCCGCAGACAGCTCGCCCGTCGGGGGTTCACCATCTTTCTTTCCCTCCTTCCCGCCTTCCTTCATTCTTCGAAGTGTGT
>NC_134793.1:60985174-61005174 GCF_046742065.1 Oratosquilla oratoria | reverse complement strand
CGTCCACGCGACATGTTGTACATAACCTCCCTATGTATGCTAGACACGCTACTTCACCTCACCTTACTCCGACTCCTACTCTCCCCTCACCTCTCCCTCCCCCTTCCCCTCCCCCTCCTCAAGAGGGGGAGGGGAAGGGGGAGGGAGAAAGTCTTCCAGGGTCAGGTCATCGGAGGTTTAAAGATCGGACTTGACCTAAGAGTGTAGCATTCTAATTTTTCCTGTGACCACGTAACGTATCTGTAGATAGTGTTGCCTTAACTGTTCTTGTAACTTGATAATGACTCTTTGCAGTCGAAACGTCAAATAATTAAAATGGAGAACTTTGGAAAGTTCGTTTCCGCTCATCCTCCCAATATTAGAACTTTAGTGAGGAAACTTGAAAATATTAAGAAGAAAATTAATAACTGTGAAAATGTGTGGTGTTCAATTCAGTGTATATATATATATATATATATATATATATATATATATATATATATATATATATATATATATATATACATTTTAAGAACCAAAATGCACTTTAATTCTAAGCCATCAAAGCCCAGCATGCTGAAATTGAAATGTGGTACTGTCCAGGACTCGAACCCGACATCCTCATGACAAGTGCGACAGTGACTTTCCAATTAGGCTATGGTAAATTCTGTGTATAAATATTCGGAATGGCGATGAGGAACCCCAGTACTTAATAAACCTGTGCATGGAATTTTTCGAGAGAGAATTATTGCCTAGGATTGTTCCCCATTAAGTTGCGTGGAAAAGATATGTCGATGATATTTTGTGCCTGCCCGTTGAGTGCAATTGACTTATTTCTTAGCAAATTAAATTCACCACTGAGATAGATACAGAGAAGGAATTGCTGTTTTTGGATATTTTGATATACAGGAGTGAAAGATTTTTTTTTTTTTTTTTTTTTTTTTTTTTTTTTTTTTAGGAAACATAGTAATGTTATGTCATTTGTCCCTTTTTACTTGGCTCATTATAAAAAAAAAAAAAAAATTCTGTATTTAGTTCTGTTCCTTAGAGCTTACAGGAACTGCAGTTCCGAGTTATTGGGTATGAGCTGAGGAAGATATATGTTATAGCATCATCCGTGAAATACCCAAAGCACTTAGTAGACACTTCCCATACCATGACTATCAAGTCTTACCAAAATACCTCTCTGGACAGAAAAACTTTTTGTAATAACCTTTTGGCTTTTCCTTTCAGTGAGAGTCCGGTGGGATTGCCTAAGTTACTCAAAAAATTTAAATCAATGTGGTGTGTAAGAACAATAATACCATTAAAATATACTAAATAAAAATTCACATGATGATACTAAGGGTTGTGTCAACTCAATTCCTTGTCTTCAACGTTTTTGCCAAACTGGCAAAGACGTTTACACATGTACAGTATAAAAATTGGCCAAGTATCCAGTGGTGTTTTTGTCCATAATAGGGACTATAATCATTCTATTCATTGGAGTAACTCCCAAGAAAATTACTTCACATAATTCTTTGTTAGAAATATAATTTAACCTAGTCATATCAAACATGCTATTGATTATTATACTATTTAAAACTTAATTTTGTACAAACTCGATCATTTCATTACTAACAATACTATTGAATGTTCTAAAGTTCCAAGGGTTTCCTAGCCTGTGCGGTGATATTACCATGTGCGATATAATGTCCATAAAACCTTGCCATTCCTCACAGGTGGATTTTTTCCCGACTTGTGTATTGGAATATATTCTGTGACCTGTCCATGTTCCCTATCATGTCTTCATCTATTTAGTATAGTATATGTATCGCTGTCTCTATCACTTTGTATTCCCTAATGATGTATTAAAATGGACTAAAACGTTTCGACTAAGTTTCTTATTTCACAGGGTTTTTTCTGCAAATCCATTTTCACGTGTATTTGTGAATTGCTGATATATATATATATATATATATATATATATATATATATATATATATATATTATATATATATATATATATATATATATATATATATATATATACATACATCCATATACATGCCAAAAAATTTTTTTACCTTTTGAAGAGGTGGCCTTTTCAAGGAATACCCCGCATTTCCATAGATAAAGGGACCACCTCGCGACCGATCCACCACAATAACCACTCCCCTTTATTGTCTTTCCAGCAGGAGCAGAAAAATAATAATCCTCCTTTGGTGTGCCAGGAATTCCCTCGTCCAATTGAACACGAGTGTATGCTTTCTGAAACTCTTTCCTGTTTCCGCAGGACCCATTCATACTTCCAAGAATCGTTCCGTATCCTCAAAACGAGTCGGTCCAACGGGACGGACACCTTCCGAACTCTGGTGCCCTCCCTGGGCCGTAAGTAGGTAGACAGCGGTAATGCGCATGACTGGGGGACGGAGTGACTAGGAAGAAGTGTGCATGACGAGGCAGGAATTCTTCAACTAAACAACAATATAAGCAGTGACAACCTGGTGGAGGGAGTGGATGGGTGGATGTGGTCCCATCAGCCTCCTAAGGACTGAAGGATTCTTTCTCACTGCATTTTATATATATATATATATATATATATATATATATATATGTATTATATATATATATATATATATATATATATATATATGTATATCAGATAATCTCTTTGGCAGTAGCGCACGGGACTCGAACCCGATGCGCTTGGAAGTAAACTCCCAAGACGCACTCACGCCTTAGACCTCTCGACCACTAAACAGCATAAAACCTTGGGAACTCATTGTCTAACTGACTCTCGAGATTGGGGAGGGCGCTTACTACACCCATTAACCACCCGTTTCACCACCAAGGCCGCTGCATCAAGTGGGAGTTGTAAGGGCCGGTTCGAATCCCTTCACGCATGTCGCCAACGTAACCATTCGAGAAATTCGCTATTGGACAGCGACATCAATCAGATAATCTCTTTGGCAGTAGCGCACGGGACTCGAACCCGATGCGCTTGGAAGTAAACTCCCAAGACGCACTCACGCCTTAGACCTCTCGACCACTAAACAGCATAAAACCTTGGGAACTCATTGTCTAACTGACTCTCGAGATTGGGGAGGGCGCTTACTACACCCATTAACCACCCGTTTCACCACCAAGGCCGCTGCATCAAGTGAAGGGATTCGAACCGGCCCTTACAACTCCCACTTGATGCAGCGGCCTTGGTGGTGAAACGGGTGGTTAATGGGTGTAGTAAGCGCCCTCCCCAATCTCGAGAGTCAGTTAGACAATGAGTTCCCAAGGTTTTATGCTGTTTAGTGGTCGAGAGGTCTAAGGCGTGAGTGCGTCTTGGGAGTTTACTTCCAAGCGCATCGGGTTCGAGTCCCGTGCGCTACTGCCAAAGAGATTATCTGATTGATGTCGCTGTCCAATAGCGAATTTCTGGAAAGATATATATATATATATATATATATATATATATATATATATATATACATATATATATACTAAAAGAATTCCTGTTGAAATCTATCTAAACCGGACCGGAAACCAGAAATCCCTTAAGAGAACACGCCCCCTCCGGCCCCTGATTGGCTGAGAGTGGTCATGCACGGCAACGGAAAAGACTGATTGGCCTAGAGTGGTGACGTCACGGCAACGGAGACGACTGATTGGGCGAGAGCGGTGACGTCACGGCAATGATGGAAACGACTAATTCGCTGCGAGCGAAGCGAGCTCACCCTAAGGGCCGAGCCCACACGTAGCGGGGTATGGCGCAGGCCGTTGTTCGTATTATATACATATATATATATATATATATATATATATATATACATATATATATATATATATATATATCACAGGTGAGAAATGTAGTAACACATTTGTAAATCACAACTAACACCACAGTCGGACGAAAGAAAAAGTTGCGTAAGCGGAACTATATATTTCGATTGCTACCTGCAATCCTCTTCAGTAGTACAAAGTGGCAGGGAGGAGGCTATCTTAAGTAGCAACCTCTTACAAAAGAAAGGGAACATGAGAAAATAAAGAACATCACTGCCCCAACCCTAGTTGACCTGAGGCTGACACGAGGTCGGGTCAGGGGGAGATACGTTGATGATATTTTCACTCTTTGGGATGAGAGTTGGGGTCCCTTTGATATTTTTCTAGATAAACTTAATAATTTAACAACCAACATCAAGTTCAAAGTGGAATGGGAAAAAGATGACAAAATCCCCTTTTTAGACATCTTAATCATGAAGAATGGGAATAAGCTTGCTTTTACTGTTTTTAGAAAGAACACTCATTCAGGTAGTTACCTCCATTTCTTCAGTCATCACCCAGATCACAATAAAAGGAGTGTAGCTTCGGGACTTTTTCTCCGAGCCTTTAGGATTTGTAGCCCCCAATTTTTAGAACACGAATTAACTTCTATCAAGTCCCAATTAACAAAATTAGCCTACCCTCATTGGTTTCTGGATAAAGCCCTTAGTCAAGCCAGAGCAAGTTTTTTCAAACACCCTTCCACTAAGTCAAAGAAAGAGAGACAAAATCCCCTAGTCATCCCCTTCTCAGAGTCCATCAGTCAATTGTCCAAGTTTCTTCCCAAAGAGAAAGTAAATTTAATTCATAACTACCCTAATACTATTAATAAAAAAGTTGTTAATGTTCACCAGAGGTTGAAGGAAGAACATATCCCAGGTGTTTACTCCCTTCCATGTAAAGATTGTAACCTTTCATACATTGGCCAGACGGGGAGAGACCTACCGACAAGATTAAATGAACACAAAAGGTCGATTAGATATGGCCAAATAAATTCAGCAGTGTTTCAACACGTTAATAAATTTAATCACCGGATGGACTGGGAGAAATCTGATCTCATTTATAAATCAGGGTGTGGGTTCAGAAGGAAAATGGTGGAATCAACATTAATTGATTATCTGCCCACGATGAATATTTCCAAGGGTCAATGGACCCCAGACATCATTTCAGGACTATTCATCACCAAAAATATTGTCAACAAGCTTCCTCCCCCTCCCCCTGACCCGACCTCGTGTCAGCCTCAGGTCAACTAGGGTTGGGGCAGTGATGTTCTTTATTTTCTCATGTTCCCTTTCTTTTGTAAGAGGTTGCTACTTAAGATAGCCTCCTCCCTGCCACTTTGTACTAATGAAGAGGATTGCAGGTAGCAATCGAAATATATAGTTCCGCTTACGCAACTTTTTCTTTCGTCCGACTGTGGTGTTAGTTGTGATATTTTTATATATATATATATATATATATATATATATATATATATATATATATATATCTATATAAATATATATATATATATATATATATATATATGTTCCCCGCCTGGGGTATTGGCTGCATGTTATTGTGGCAAAATAGCATGCAGTTGATACTTTAGGGTCTATATGGGGCGCCCCTACGGACTAAAGCTACACATCATTTTGTCTGTCATAGAGGAAAACTTTGTTCATTAGAGAAATGAGGAGGGAAGGGTTGGAAGAGGTGGTAATGACGGAAATGGTGGAGGGAAGGAGAGCAAGAGGAAAGCAGAGGGAGAAGTATATGGACGGGCTGATGAGGGCGACGGGAAAACAACTCAAACCAGCACAGATGTTACAAGTAACTAGTGACCGTGAACGGTGGCGCTCCGTGGTTGCCGAAGTCCAAGAGGATATGGCACGACGGTAAGGTAAGGTAAGGTATGGGGCGCCCGTACGGACTAGAGCCACACATCATTTTGTCTGTCATAGAGGAAAATTTTGTTCATTAGAGAAATGATGACACTTTTATTCTCCGACTGTCCCTCCGTTATCCTGTCCCCCAACCCCTTGTTACTGTCCTGTACCATTTCTCTGAATATTTGTTTCCTTTTTTCGCCTACCCTGTGGTGGGGGAAGAGAATGCTACCACCAGGTCTTTCCACTTGAGTCGTAAGAGGCGACAAAAAACGGGACGGGGGATGGGATTAGGAGTTCTACTACCTGTAGCCCCAAAAGGGGACATTCCTAAAAAAGAAAAAAGAAATAGAAAAAAAAAAAAAAGTAAAGACATAAGAGGGTCTGGAAGTTTTCCAACCAGTACCCTAAGGTTTGGGTCTTTTAATATGAGTGAATGTGGTACAGATGAGAGTAAAAGGGAAGGGATAGGCAGTATGTTTGTGAGAAGAAAGAAGGATGTGCTGGCTTTGAGTGAAACTAAGTTGAGAGGGAAGGGTGAGGGTGAGTTTGGGAGTGTAGCTGGGAGGTTCTAAGGAGTGGAGAGGGGACGAGGGAGAGAAGAGGTGGCTATACTATTAAGTGAAGAGATAAGTAAGCGTGTAGTGGAGTGGAAGGAGTTTTCATCAAGGTTGATGTGGATGAAGGTGAAGCTGGGAAGGGAGATGTGGGTTTTTGTAAGTGCGTATGGGCCTGGTAGTAAGAAGAGCGTAGAGTAAAGGGAGACTTTTTGGGTAGTTTTCATGAGTGTATAGAGGGATTAGGGAGAAATGCCAATGTAGTTGTATTGGGAGACCTTAATGCTTGGGTAGGAAACAAACCAATAGACGAAGTGATTGAGAAGTATGGAGTTCCTGGTAAATATCGTAGTGGAGAATTGATGGTGGAGATGTGTCTTGAGAGTTGAAGATAGCAAATAGAGTGTTTATGAAGGAAGTCAGGCATAAGTACACATGGGAGAGGGTGGTGGATGGAAGGGTGGCAAATAGAGTGTTAATGGACTATATATTGGTGACCAGGAGTATGGTAGGAAGAGTAAAGGATGTATATGTTCTAAGAGGAGAGAGTGGGGAAATATCAGATCATTTTCTGGTGGAAGGTAAATTGAGAGTGGAGAATAGATGGAGAAAGAAGAAAAGGGAAGAAGGTAGGGAGGTACTTAGAGTGAACTGCTTAAATGAGAAAGAAATGAAGGTGTATAAGAAGCTGAGAGAGGACTGGGAGGGAGTGAAGGATAGAGTAGAGTTAGGAGTGGAGGATGAATGGGGATGGTTCAAGGAGGGAGTCATAATGTATGCAAAGATGGTGTGTGGAACAGGGAGTACGGGAGGAAATAGAAGAAAGGGTAGTAAGTAGTGGGATAAGGAAGCAAAGAAGGGTGTAGAAGAGAAGAAGCAGGCATTCAAAGATTGGCTACAAATTAGGACGAGGGAATCGTATGAGAGATACAAAGTTAAGAGAAAGGAAGTTAAGCGTAAGATAAAGGAAGCAAAGAGGTGAGTCGATGTGTAATGGGGTAAGAGTATGACAGAAAATTTTGAAAGTAATAAAAATGTGTTTTCGAAAGAAATTAAAAGAGGAAGAGGAGGCGAATCAAGTAGAGAAGAAAAAGTGAAAGGTGCAGATGGAGAGATGATAATGGAAGAGAAGGCAGTGAGAGGAAGGTGGGCGGAGTATTTATGGAGTTGCTAAATGTGAAGGAGGATAGAGTGGGAAAGATAGTTGCAGTGGGAACCACTAAGAAAATGACCGTGATGATTGAGGAAAATGGAGGAGAAATAGGGAAAGATGAACTGAAAGCAGCTATGATGATGTGAGCAGGTAAGGCACCTGGGTTGGATGGATGCCATGCAGAATGTCTGAAGAAAGGAGGTACAGTTATGGTGGACTGGCTGGTGATGTTATCTAATGCTTGCTGGAGAGAGGTAAGAGTACCGGAGGACTGGAGGAGTGCCTGTATAGTTCCGCTTTACAAGGGAAAAAGGGACAAGTGTGAGTGTAGTAGTTTCAGAGGGATCAGCTTGTTGAGTGTAGTTGGGAAGGCTTATGAGAGGGTCTTGATTGAGAGGATTAGGAAAGGAACAGAGGGAGTAATTTGTGAGGAACAGTGTGGTTTTAGGACAGGTACGGGTTGCATAGATCAGATTTTTGTGATAAGACAGATATGTGAGAAAAATATAGGAAAAGGTAAGGGGCTTTTATGGATCTGGAAAAGGCTTACGACAGGGTAGACAAAAAGGCACTATGGGAGGTATTACAGATATATGGGATAGGAGGAAAGCTGTTAAGAGCAGTCAAGAGTTTTTACGAGAGTAGTAGAGCTTGTGTTAGGATTAGAAATGGAGAGAGTGAATGATTTGAGGTAAAGGTGGGACTTCGTCAGAGATGTCTTATGTCGCCCTGGCTGTTCAATCTATACATAGATGGGGTGGCGCGAGAGGTGAATGCAAGGGTAGTGGGTCAGGGATTGGAGATGGTTAAAGAAAATGGAGAAAAGTGGGAAAAAACAGTTGTTGTTTGCTGACGACACTGCGCTTGTAGCAGGATCAGAGGAGGGAATGAGGAAGTTAGTGACAGAGTTTGAGAAGGTATGTGAAAGAAGGAAGCTGAAGATAAAAGTGGGCAAAAGTAAGGTGATGAGATGTACAAGGGGAGAGAGTGACAACAGGCTGAAAGTGAGTATTAAGAGTGAGAGACTGGAGGAAGTGAATAGTTTCAGATACTTGGGTGCGAATGTGGCATGAAAGGGAGGAGTGGGGGTGGAGGAAGAATGTAGATTGAGAGAAGCGAGTAAATGCCTTGGTGGATTAAAAAGTGTAATAAGAAATAGACATCTGGGAATGGATGCTAATAGGAGATTATATGAAGGAGTGATTGTGTCGATAGCACTGTATGGGGCAGAAACATGGAACATAAGACATGAAGAGAGAAGGAGTTTGAATGTGTCTGAGATGATATGTCTGAGAAGTATGATAGGGGTTACTAGGCTAGATAATGTGAGAAATGAGGAGGTGAGGAGAACAGGGGTGGAAAGGAAGCTGGGAGATAGGGTTAATGAAAGAATGAGTGAAGAAAGATTAGTAAAAGAGGTGTGGAAGGCAGAGATGGAAGGAGTGAATATGAGGGGGCGTCCTAGGATGAGATGGATGGATAGGGTGAAAGGGGCATTATGCTGAGGAAGGACGGGAGAGGACAGAAAGTAGGGGTGAAAGGAGAAGGGTTGTGTATGGATGATGCTGTGATGCATGGGGGGAGTGGGTGGGGGATGGGGGGTGAGGAAGTACGTATGAGAAATTTTTTTGAAGCAGCCCGAAGGGATTTCTCCCCGTCTTCTCCTTTTATGCACGAGGAGAGGGAGAGGGAGGGTCGCCGAATTAATGAAGTGGCCATGCTGTGGATGTGCTGTGTCTTGCGACACTGCTTCTGTCCCAGGGCAGTGGACAGGATACAGGGATGACCCGTCATCCAGGAGGTACCAAGATAAGAGGGAGGGAGGAGGGTGGAGGGGAGTGGAATATGTATGCCTTTTTCTTTTTGGCTACCCCCCGTGTAAGGGGGAAAAAGCCTTTGGTATATGTATGTATATGTATGTATATATATGTACATTATTTATATATATATATATATATATATATATATATATACATACATACATATACCAAGGCTTTTTCCCCCTTTCAAGGGAGGTAGCCAAAAAGGGAAAGGCATAAAAACACTCCCACCCATTTCATCCCTAAATACACTCCACACCCCTCCCACCCTCCCTCTCATCTGAGCACCTCCTGGATGACGGGTCATCCCTGCACCTTGCCCACCGCCCTGGGTCAGAAGCAGTGTCGCAAGACACAGCGCATCCACAGCAAGGCCGCTTCATTTAATCGGCGACCCCCCCCTCTCCGTCCCCCCTTGCATATAAGGAGAGGACGGGGAGAAATCCCTTCGGGCTGCGTCAAAATTTACTCACACATACTACCCCACCCCCAACCCCCCCGCCCATTCCTCCTCATGCAATCACAACATCATCCATATATAACCATTCTCCACTCACCTCTGTCTTCCGTCCTCTCCCTTCCTTCCTCAACAGACATTCCCCTCTTCCCCAAAGCCCCCTTCACCCCATCCATCCACCTCATCCTAGGACGTCCCCTCATGTTCACTCCCTCCACATCTGCCTTCAATACCTCTTTTACTAGTCTTTCTTCACTCATTCTTTCAATGTGTCCAAACCATCCTAATATTCTTTCATCAATCCTATCTCCCAGCTCCTTTTTCACCCCTGTTCTCCTCCTCACCTCCTCATTTCTCACTCTATCCAGCCTAGTAACCCCCACCATACTTCTCAGACACCTCATCTCAAACACATTCAAACTCCTTCTCTCTTCTTCTCTTATGTTCCATGTTTCTGCCCCATACAGTGCTGTTGACACAATCACTCCTTCATACAGTCTCCTCTTCGCATCCATTCCTAAATGTCTATTCCTCATTACACTCTTTAATCCACCAAGGCATTTACTCGTTTCTCTCAATCTACATTCTACCTCCACCTTCACTCCACCTTTTCCTCTCTACACTTGCACCCAAGTATCTAAAACTATCCACTTCCTCCAGTCGCTCTCCCTTAATGTTCATACATACATACATACATACATGTGTAATAAAACCACTTCGAAAATAAAATGAAAGGTGACCGAACGTTTTCGTCTATTCAAGACCTTGAAAATGTCTTGAATAGACGAAAACGTTTGGTCACCTTTCATTTTATTTTACAAGTGGTTTTATTACACATTTTGTGAATCACGTCTTTTTGTGATTTATTCGCATAAACATATATATATATAATATATATATATATATATATATATATATATATACACACGTATTTTTGCCTAGTGTGTGTGTGTGTGTGTGTGTGTGTGTGTGTGTGTGTGTGTGTGTGTGTGTGTGTGTGTGTGTGTGTGTGTGTGTGTGTGTGTGTGTGTGTTTGGCTATCTCCCTTGTAAGGGAGGAAAATTGTTGGTAGGCTATATGTGAGAGTTGGTACGTGACTTTGACTTAGCTACCACCCTTATAGGGGAGAAAAAGATCCTGGTATATAGATACACACACACACACACACACACAAGATATAAATGAATAAATAAAAATATAAAAAACATTACTACTACTACTAATAACAATAAAAGTAACCGTTTGGGGCCAAGCAAAACAAAGCCCTAATGAACGACTAAACCTCTTCTCTGCAACTGCGACGACGTTGGCGCCGCGCCTGGGCTAACCTAGCTTCACCTGACCTGACCGGTATGGCTCATCCGGTCAGCGGTCAACGACTGTTTGGTTCGGCCGAGCGCCCACACTGTCGCAGTTGACGCCCATAACATTTTTTTTTTTTTTTTTTTTTTTTTTAATGGTTATTTGTCTTGGACGTCACTAAACGATTTTTATCCAGCCAAAAGATAGAGGGAGAGACAGAGACAGACAGAGAGACATAGACAGAGAGAGAGAGAGACAGAAGGAGGAAGACATAAGAAGGGCAACAAAGGCCGGCATAAGTCATCAACACGAGAAGGAAAAAGACGAAAAAGAAAAAGAGGACGAGGAGGAGGAGGATGAGGAGGATGGCGACGTTGAAGAAGCCCAACCGGTTGAATCATGACTGTTCAATTACTATTATCGAGGACATGGGGGCGGGATTTTTTTTTATTTTTTTATGTATGATACGAGATTATGGAACGAGACGCTCGCTGACACGCTCTCTCCCTCCCTCTGGATTCACCATGGTCTTGGATCACGTACTGGACTTGGGATCGACAGCTATTTCCCTCCCGAAAGAGAGCTCAGAGCTCATATATGACCGACTTATGAGTAATGCTGTGACCTTACACCCACACACACGCCCAACTCCCCGCCCACAAGAGTTGGAGTAACGACCCGCAGCGCAGCTATACTGAAATTATTTCAGCCATGGGCGGGATTTGAACCCAAACCACCGCAGTGGCAGCAGGGAACTCTATCACTGCGCCACGAGTCGTGTGTGTGTGTGTATGTGTGTGTGTGTGTGTGTGTGTGTGTGTGTGTGTGTGTGTGTGTGTGTGTGTGTGTGTGTGTGTGTGTGTGCGTGTGTGCAGAGCAAATATGCAGAAATTATTTTGAACGTGCATATGCGCGCGTGTATGTATTTACCTACCTAGTTGTATTTACCTAGTTGTATTTTGCGGGAAAGGGAGCTACGCTCGTGTGTCCCGCCATTGTTTATCGCAGTGTCTACTTTGCTCTTAAATTCATGAATTGTTTTTGCGCACACTATTTTTTGTTCAGTTTGTTCCAAGTGTCCACCACTGTATGTGGAAAACAGTTTTTCTTCAGATCTCTTCTATAGCTATGTTTTTTAATTTTCTTTCCATGTCCTCTTGTGTTTCTCTTGTCCCAGTTTAACAAGTCCTCTCTATTGAGTATTTCTGTGCCCTTCATGATTCTGTAGATGGTCAGTATGTCACCTCTCTCTCTTCTTTGCTCTAGAGTCGGTAACTCCAGTTTAGCCAATCTCTCCTCATATGACAAGTTTGTAAGTGCAGGTGCCATTTTTGTGGCTGCTCTCTGGATTCTTTCTATTTTCTTCACATTCTTTTTGGTACTGGGTGACCACAATGTCGCCGCACATTCAAGTCTAGGCCTCATCAGTGTGACCAATATTTTTTTAATAATTTCTTCGTCCAAATATGTAAATGCCACTTTTATTGATCTTAGCAAGTTGTAGGATTCTCCGACAATTTTGTTGACCTGTTTATCATAGGACAAGTCGTTTGATATAATTACACACAAATCTTTTTCGGATATCTTCTTTACCTCCTTGGTTCCAATTTTATATTGTCCTGATATTCTATTTTTACTTTTTCCAAACTCCATTATGCTACATTTGTTAATATTGAAGTCCACTTCCCATTTCTGACTCCAGTTCCATACCTTATTCAGGTCTTCCTGCAGTGATTCACAATCCTTTTCAGTTTTGACTTTCCTTAACAGTTTGACGTCGTCTGCAAAGAAGCTTATGTAACATTTCACACCATCATCCACGCCATTCACATAAATAGCAAACATTGTTGGAGCCAATACAGATCCTTGCGGTACTCCACTGATCACCTCTTTCCAACCTGAATATTTTTTGTGTAGTACTTTGTCAAAAGCTTTTTGTAAGTCCAGGACGGCACAATCAGCCCATCCATTCCTTTCTTGCACTATGTCTACTAATCTTGAGTAGAAACATATTAAGTTTGTAGTACATGATCTTCCTTGTCTAAACCCAAATTGTCTTGGGTTTATTATGTAATTGTCTTCAAGGTGTTTCACCCATCTATTCTTGAGGATTTTCTCACAAACTTTGGCTATAGTGCTTGTTAGTGAGACTGGCCTGTAGTTAGTTGGTTCTTCCTTGTTTCCTCCTTTATATATTGGTACAATGTTAGCATTTTTCCAGTCTTTTGGTATTTTTTCTTCTTTAAGTGGGCAACTTATAATGTTATGTATTTTGCCCGTTAGTTCTTCTTTGCATTCTTTTAGAATCCAATTTGCAATTCCATCCGGGCCATGTGACTTCATGACGTCAAGGTTTGATAGATGTTCCATTATTTCTTTTTGTGTTATTATTATCTCGCTCATGGGGGGAGATCGACTTTCATTTCCTTCGTCCCAATATTGTGCTTTCTCTATAGTGAAAACAGATTTGAAGTGATTATTCATGACTTCGGCCATTTCTAATTCTACTGTGCATTCTATATTCCCTTGACGTATTTTCACCATTTCCTGTTTGTTTTTAAGTTTACCATTCACGCATCGATAGAATAGCTTGAGTTGCTCTTTGCATTTATCTATAATATCCTTTTCATGGTTCCTTTTTTCCTTTCTTCTTACTTTAACATACTCATACTATAGTTTATATATACTTGCCATTTTCCAGGTTTTTTATCTTTTCTCCATCTTTTTCAAGCTTTGTCCCTTCTATCTTTTGCCTCACGTGCCTATTCACCCCTTCATTGAAATTATCCATCAAGATATCCCATTTCTCTTCCACTTTTGTCTATTCCATGTAAAAATTTTCCCAGTTTGCATTCTGGAAGAAATTCTTTAGTTTTCCAAAGTCGTTTTGTTGTACATCAATCTTCCTTTCCTATGTTTTTCATTTCTCTCCGTGTATATTTCTTCCTTAGTTCAGTCTCGATGAGTATATGGTCACTCTTTCTAATTGGTGTCTTGTATTGGATTTCTGTTGTAAATATCAAATCTAGTTTCGACGGCTCCTCGTTATTTCTGTATCTGGTGTTTTCACTGACCCACTGAGTCCTTGTATATTCCATGGTCATGTCCAGTAGTACATTAACCCACAAGTCTTTTCCTCCTCTCACTGTCATGTTCTCCCAACAAATTTCTTTGCAATTGAAGTCCCCTATAATTACCAGATTACCCCCGCTATTAGAATCTCATTTAATGATTGCCTTGTATCTTCTAGCATGTGTGTGTGTGTGTGTGTGTGTGTGTGTGTGTGTGTGTGTGTGTGTGTGTGTGTGTGTGTGTGTGTGTGTGTGTGTGTGTGTGCGTTTGAATGTAGAGAGGAAAGGGAGAGAAAGGAAAGTAAATGGAAGGGGAGGATAAGAGAGAGGGAGAGAAGGTACGGAATAGGGCGGCAGTGGTTCTCTCAACCTTAGGGCCACGAAGAGGTCCATGACAAGAAATTAGGGAGGCGATGGCCCAATAGTGTCCGCTAACCTTTTGTAGTCTAGTGATGTAAGTTAAGCATATAACAGAGATCTATCAACTAAGATTGTCAACTTTGCAATAAAGCAAAGGGATTCTTTTCATCAACATCTCGTTTTTACAATTTTTTACCTTTTTTGGCGGGATGGTGGGACGTTGGAGTAGAATGAAGGGGAGTCACGCGAGTAATGAGGATTCATGAAGAGTTGGGGGGAATGGGGCGAAACAGATTGAGAATCACGGGAACAGGAGATCGGAAGGAAGTGGAGGGGGTGGGAAGGGAGGGGAAAGGAAGGGGTGGAAGGGGAAGGAGGATGGGAAAGGAAGGGTTAGGTTGGGAAGGTGAGGGAAGGGAACACGACCCATCGACAGGACTTGGACATCATATGAATCACGGGATTAAGGATTGCATAAGGAAAGAAGTGGAGTGGGACGGAGGGGAGTGGTGGGGAAGGGAAGGAGGATACAGAGGGCGAGAGGAGTATGAGGGAGGTGGGTAAGCGTGAGGGACAAAGAGTGGCCATGAGGGAGGCAGTGATGGGAAAAATAGGGAAAACGGAGGAAGGGAGGGGGTGAAAAGAAGGGAGAAATACAGAAACATGAGGGGGAGTAAGATGCGACCGGTAATAATGGGGAGACAGAATGAGGTAACAATTTAAGCGGCCAGACAAAGAGGAACCACAAAGAGAGAGAGATAAAGATGATGAAACTGAGCGAGCTAGAGAGACATATATAGAGTGAATAGACTCTCCTTCCTTCCATCCCTTCTCCCCTCGTCGTCGTCGTCGTCTTGTGTGTCTGAAGCCGAACGAAGGCCCAAGGAGGGGAAAAAAAAAAAATCAATTCTGTTGACCTTCGAGTGTCCTGCCACCGCCACGATCACCACCGCCACTGCCGCCGCCGCCGCTGCAGGGACATGCCCCCGAGTCGTTAGCATTTCTCTTCCCGAAACTAGTTTCCCCCTACAGTCACTGAAGCCTTTCCCAATCTCCCACACGAACGCCCCCCCTCCCCCAAGCACTAAACGTTTAATCCGTTCATGGGTGAAGTCACCCAATGTTTTTTCTTCTGGCTATTATCAAGAGATTTCATCCTCCTGTTCATCATCTCTTTCTCCCATCATCTCTCCACTCCGTCCTATTCCCGTGAGCAAATCCGTCTCTTTTATCTTTAACCCCGACCTCTCCACGCACTCCTTTCCAGAAATAGACACCAAACACATCAGCATAAAAATAGGCATATCCCCCCAAGAATACAAGTAATAAAAAAGAAAGAAAAAACGCAAAAGAACAACTACAAGCACAAGCAAAAGTCATCGATGTGCTCCTAAATTCAGAGAATTTCCGCTCCTCGGAGCCTCCGAGGAAAACGTTAAGGATAAACCATTTGTCACAAACTAGTCACGGTCCCGCGGCATTCAAGTTCTTACGTGTGAGAATAACACGTACATTCATGTGAATATTGGGCAGCAACCTGTATACACGTTGGTGGTGCAGACGAGTGAACTTGCGAGTGTAGGCGTGTACGAATATGTACATGTACGTGTACGTGTGAGTGTATATAAAGAGTGGGTACAATATATATATATATATATATATATATATATATATATATATATATATATATATATATATATATATATATATATATATAAATTTAGAACCCACTGTCGGTGGAAAAAGATAAAAAGTGAGATGATTGTTCCTGTATATTTCGACCACTCTCTGTGGTCCTCTTCAGCAGAATGATTACAATTTTTTTTTTTTTTTTTTTTTTTTTTTAAGTCCCAGTGGAGGGATCCGATTTAGGGACTGTCTTTTAGTTTCTCAATATTAGCTGTGTGTCTACATCTAGTATATCTAATTCGTCTCCGGGAAGATGTCGAGCGCCAGCGGCGCTATAATAAGTGTCCAACTGGTGAGGTGGAGATTAGGTGGGCTGGCATGATGATGCTGTGGTGGTCGGTGATTGAATACATCATTCTTGGGGGGTTCTTCCCAAGGAGGTTCAGCAGCGGTTAGAAGTGGTTACGAAGGATGAGGCATAGGAATAAGCAGTGGAGGAAAGAGACCAGCTCCGTCCCGCAGGCACAGACGGTCTTCAGATAGCGGGTTTTCCAGTGGTTGACACGGATTCTTGAGATGAGGTGAAGAATGTGGGTTGGAAGTGGATGAGGGTGGGTCCAGAGGGTTCCCTTATTGCATGTCTTGATGGGCCAGCCTCGGGTAGCGGCAGTCCCGGCATATTCCTCTGACCAGAGCTCCCATGTTGCTTGGTCAATTTTTTTTGTTGGCATCACTTGTTGAAAAGCAGAGCGAGATGCAATCCTCTTCAGAGGTTAGGGCCCCTCGTTTGGCGGCTCGGTCGGCCATCTCGTTTCCATGGATGCCTACATGGGAGGGCACCCACTGGAAACGAAGATGGAGTCCGCGCCGTGCGATTTCTTCTGAAAGGATTAGGATTTCCTTGAGGATTTCCGGTCTTGTTTTGCAGTACTCACTCTGTATTACATTTAGGCTGGACTGGGAGTCCGATAGGATGACTATTTGCGTTGGGGAACGGGGGAGAGTTTTGACTTTATTCAAAGCTTCTCTGATGGCGACGAGTTCGGCAGTTAGGATGGTGGTGGGTGGGAGCTTCACTTCGAAGTGCTCTCGCGTGGTCTCGAAGAACAGTCCTGCTCCTGTTCTGCCGTCACTGAGTACCGATCCGTCTGTGAAGATCTTGAAGTCGTCTGCGTATTCCTTAGCCAGCAGTTCTCGAGTACAGGTGGCGATTTGATGTGGGGGATCTTCTTTTGCTATTCCAGGGACATTGGTTCGTACCTCCGGCGGCTTCATGATCCAGGGTGGGTATGGATCTATTTGGGCTTGGGGGAGACGGAGGCGGTCGGCTGGCTCTATTCCCGCTCTTGAACATAGACCGGAGACAGAGGAGACCAGACCATGTCCTGACACAGTAGGTGGGGCTGGGTTCCAGCCTTCGCCTAGTTCAGTGTCCGTGGAGTTAGGTACCCTCGCTGAGCTGAAGAGGTACCTGCAGGTATCTCTCTTCAGGCGATGCCAAAGTGGGAGGATTCCGGCTTCACAGTATACTTGCTCCTGAGGGACAGACTGCGGGAGTCCGAGTCCTAGCCTAAGTGCTTGGCACTCGACTGTAGCCATGCGACGGATGGCCGACATGGGCAGGTCGTGCAAAGCTTGTGCGCCAAACAGAAGCCGGGAGCGGACTAGACTCTGGGTGAGGTGGATGAGTGTTTCTCTCCGCTGCCCCCATGATTCGTGTCGGACGGCCCTAATGAGGTTGAGGGCACGTCTTGCATTATTTATGGCTTGTTGGATCTGACTAGTCCAGCGACCATCTTTTTGAAAGATGACGCCCAGGTATCTGACTGAGGGTGAGGGGGGCACTTCTGTGCCGCAGATGCTGAGGACGTTCCAGGTTGGGTAATGGCCTCTGTTGTAGCCAGGAAGGTGCACAGGCATGTACACTGTCTTATTTGGAGAGAGTAGGAAGCCGAGGCTTTCGAGGTGGCGGACAACACTGTCTACTTGACTCTGGAAGAGGCGGAGTTCTGCCTTGTGTTGGGCAGAGTCCTTCTTCGGACGTCTATGCCTTGATCGGCGCCACACGGCTATATCGTCGGCATAGGCGGTAATGGTGGTGTCCTTCCTCAGCCCTTTCCCGATGTCGGCTAACATTAGGGCGAAGAGAGTGGGTGCTACCACTGAGCCTTGGGGAACTCCCATGTCGACAGGCATTCGCCCGCTCAAGACTCCCTTCCAGCGCACTATTATTGAGCGGCCGGAGAGAAAGGAGCGAACGAAGGAATACAACGCTGGGGAGACTCCGATAGATTTAAGCTTCAGCAGAAGTTTGGCGTGCCATACGGTGTCGAAGGCTCGGGCGATGTCCAGGAAGCAGGTGTGCAGAATCCTCTTCTGCCACTGGGCCTTACGGACATGTTCTGCGAGTCGCACGATGTGGTCATTGATGCTTCTTCCTCTTCGGAACCCTGCTTGAAGCTTCGGGAGTGCACCCTTGGTCTCGATGGTGTGAGTGAGGCGATTTAAGACCATCCTCTCGTAGATTTTCCCGACGTGAGAGGTGAGGGATATGGGTCTGTGGCTGGCCACCATGTGACGTGGCTTGTTGTTTTGGGGGATTGGGGTGACCGTGGCTACGGTCACCCCAATCCCCAAAGGTATAGTACAAGAATATATACATAGTAATGAGGTACCTGAAGGGGGACATGGGAAGACACAGGTGAATTTACCCTAGGTAGGGTGATCGTTGTTGGAACCAATAATGTTTGAACATACTTTATTAACTGCTAATGATGTAATACAGTCCGGAATCCAATGACCTTTTGAGATGTTGAAATTCGAGACATCTTTGATGAAAGAAGATTCTATCATTTTTCTCTTGAAGCTACAATTTGATTTAAAAATTATATCTGCGTTGTCCCAGTCTATGCGGTGGTCTTTGTTGAATGAGTGAAGAAACACTGCAGAGTTCTCGTATGCATATTCAACCGAGTTTTTGTGTTCTTTAATCGTGGTGGTAAGGTTTCGTCCGGTTTGACCCCAGTACACTTGATCACAATCCTTGCATGGTAATTTATAAACTCCTGGGTTGAAATTAACAAGGTTGTGCAATAACAGTGTGTGGTCTAAGTTTTCCTTAACAAATAATGTAATTAATCTATCAAATGTCATTCTCACAAAATTTGAACAAGAGGTGCTAGGTCTCGGAGTTAGTTTTGCAATGAAACCAGTCAAACATCATACATTGGATTACATTATTGGATTCGATCATTTTATGACGGCCAACGAATACGACAAAAATTTACAGTGTTTAAAAGGTGTTCTTTTGCATGGTATAATGGACTGTTTCAAAGATGATAATGGACTACCGAAGCGTTATAAACAAGCAGTAGACAATATAGTAAAACGCAAGAATATCATCATTACTGGGGCTGATAAAGGAGGAAAAATAGTCATACTTAATCAGAGTGATTACAACACCAAATCTTTAAATTTACTAGCCGATAAGGAAACTTATGAACAACTGACTAAAGATCCCCTTAAAAACACCTCGGCAGAATTCAATAAGCATGCTCGGAAAATTGTAGGAAATGATATTTTTAGTAAACTAAAAGTCATTAACCCTCAACTGCCAAATTTCTACGGTCTTCCCAAAATCCATAAGGGGTTCCCCCCTTAGGCCAATTATTTCCAACAGGAATTCCTGTACCAACAAAACTTCCAAATGGCTCACGAAAATACTTTCAGCTTTTGAAGGAAGTTTTTTCACTTCTCATATCAAACATTCGGAAGACTTCATTAATAAAATAAAAAGTCATAACATACCAGTTAATAGCAAATTATTAAGTCTAGACATCGTTTTCTTATTTACAAATATAGATGATGTTCTTAAGTTTCTGGAAACCAAACTGCAACAACATCAAGACAAATTCCCCATTTCTGTCTCAGATCTCATTAAGTTAACTCGGCTGTGCATTAACACCAATGTTTTTTCTTTTCAAGACAAGTTTTTCAGACAGAAATTTGG
>NC_134793.1:60977674-60980174 GCF_046742065.1 Oratosquilla oratoria | reverse complement strand
ACACACAAACAAATACACACAGACACCGACTTTTGCGTGAATGCACAAATACACAGACACACAGGCACCGTCTCTTGCACGAACGCACACATACACAAATACACACATACACCCCAACACATACACACAAGCACTGGCTCTTGCACACCCACAAACATACACAAATACACACCAAGATGTATGCAGCGACGACGTGGTCACCAAGTACAAAAAAAATGTATAACAAACCTTGAGAGAATACAAAGAGCAATTACGAAATTGGCACCAATGCTCTCAGAACTATCATATGAGAAGAGGCTGGAAAAACTTGAGCTACGGACATTGGAGCAAAGAAGAGAGAGAGGAGACTTGATAACTATAGAATCATAAAAGGCATGGAAATTATTGATAGAGAGTATCTAATAAAATGGGGTGGAAGAAATACAAGAGGACACGGAAAGAAAATAAGAAAAAGACAATTATAGAAGAGACCTGAAAAAGAACAGCTTTCCCCACAGGATAATAAACGTTTGGAACAAGTAAGATGAAACTTTAGTGTGTGCAAAAACGATCCACGAATTTAAAAACAGTCTAGATAAAACGAAATATGGAGATGGGACACCACGAGCATAGCTCCCTTTCCCGTAAAATGCAACTAGGTAAATACACACAGAGACACCGCCTCTTGCACGCACGCAAACATACACAAATACGCACACACAGGCACCGCCTCTTGCACCCACACAAACACACACACACACACATACATACATACACACACACACACACACACACACACACACACAGGCACTGCCTCTTGCACGAACGCGCACAAACATACACAAATGCAAACACATACAAATTCATTTTTCCCTCTTTTGGGAAAGGTATCCTCTACTGTCCTCATGAGGATAGCAGCTCACAGCTCCTCGAGTGAAGGGAGGCAGAAACTGATATTTTCCGTGCATGTACTGTGTTTCGACAAATAGTGAATGAAATCTTCCTTGTTTGTCGGCTTCCTGTATACAGAAAATCTAACCTCTTTTATTCCTCGGTGTATCACTGTGTCGAAACACAGTGTACGGACAAAATTAGAAGTAGTAATTGGTTTCTACTTGCGGGCCATTAGAATCAATAGACTCAAGAGGAAAGAGGTAGACATTTATATGAGAGCAAAAAAAGAAAATGTAGACCGCGATTACCTCTTTATTATCCAATGTTGGCGTGCACGTGGCTTAAGCCTCTGGGAGAAAATCAAGGATGTAGTGAGAGGTAAAGAAGAAAGAAGCATCAACATGGACAGCATTGTTTACAGCATATCATGTGCCGGGTGTTCTACAGTATATTATGGTGGGACGTCAACGGGGCTTACGAAAAGGATAGGAGAGCACAAAAGTGACCTGCAGCACCACAGAAGTAGTAATTGGTTTCTACTTACGGGCCATTAGAATCAATAGACTCAAGAGAAAAGCACCTAGTGGTGTATGCAAAATCACAACGACACATTCCTAGCTGGGGAAGCGCTCGCTCCCTCGGCACGGTACTTGGAAAGAGAATGAGAAATCTAGTGGAAGCTGCACATATTGTCGCAAGAGAGGTCACCAACCACAAAGAGGGGTTTGCAAATATGTCACTGGCTGCAGCCAGGCTGGTCCTCGGTGAAATCGCGGACCAATCAGTGTACTCCATTCTAAGATGTTCGGCAAGATGATCAGCTATGAGAGTATATACTACAATGATCTGTACTAGTCTGTTGCTCTTGAAGACGTAAAATCGAAACGTTAGATTACATCAGTGTTTCTGGTTCAACCTGTTGCTTCCTTACCACTTTTCCGAATAATATATATATATATATATATATATATATATATATATATATATATATATATATATATATATATATATATATATATATATGCAAATTAACCACAGGAGAAGGGAAACGTTAATTTACATTTTTTTGTATCACGGTGATGTGACTGCTTGCATATATATATATATATATATATATATATATATATATTATATATATATATATATATATATATATATATATATATATATGTATATACATGTACATATACAAGGACCATGCATGCAAACGACCGATGCACGTGTACGAACGCACGCATACTCTTCCATATAAACAAGACCCAGAACTCCTTGAGTCAAGAGTGTTCCTAGTGGCCACTTGACGTGAAGCATGCCCGGTATGGGGAGCGAGGGAGCGAAGGAGCGAGAGCCTCTTGCGTCCCGGAATGGAGAACTAAATGCCGATGGAGAGAGGGGAGGAAGGAACAGCCCTACTCCCACCCCCTTCCATGCCAGACCAGAACTACGTTTGTCCTGATGCGACTAAGCCTCTTCATTAACTGGAAGAGAATCAGACAGCTCGTCTCTGACGGGCGATCACTCACCACGTGAACAAGCTGCTCTCTAAGTGAATTGCAAGTCTCTCTCCCTCTATTTATCTATCTACCTGTTTGTATTTGAATTTTGGATCACGTGGTGGTCTCGTCAC
>NC_134793.1:60940174-60972674 GCF_046742065.1 Oratosquilla oratoria | reverse complement strand
CAACAATTCTATGGAAATAGACTAAATGACTGAATAAATAAATAAGTAAATAAATCGCAGTGGGGCCAGTCACCATCATGGGTACCTTCGAGATCGGCTGATATGTTCTTCAACACGGCAACTGCCTTGACAGAAGACTCTTGCTCCAGATGCCGCCAAGTGATTGTATTTATCTAAGGAGTCGGACCCCGGATAAGTAGAGGGGATCTCCTCTGTTGAATAAGATCATCTTGTGGCAGCAGAAACAAAGAATCGAGCGCATCAGTGTTGATGAGGACAATGCAATAACGTGCATAGCCCAGTGTGATTCATCCTCGCCCCCATGGCACTGGATCATATGCTAGACTTGTGATCGACAGGTATTATTCTCATGACGAGAGCTTAGAGCTCTTACATAGGCCTATTCATAGGCAAGGAGCCTTTCACATACGAGTATCCATCTACATACATAAAAACATGCACACGCGCGCACACAAACGCCATTGCCTTACCCAAGGAGAACAGTAACGGCTTGAAGTGTTAATGATTTTTTCTTAATAGAGCCTGTTTATCTTAACGAAAACTGGTGATTGTGTTAACTGTTGAATCGCACTACGTATGGAGGTGGAGTCGTGGTGGCGGTAAAGGAAAGATTAGTTTCCGATTATTTTATTACGTTACGTGAATCTGGCCCGTAGGGCTGTCACAAGTCCCTAAAAGTACTTACTGCATAAAACTTTTGTACTTAATTACCTATAACGGGATTCCTATATACATATCACATTAAATTACACTCGAAAGTGGTGACTTCTTCCAATTCACTATAATCCAAGAATCATAAATTAGCTTGTCAGTAGCCTGCTCTTATGAATACTTTCGCCACATTACACTGAAGAGTGCACATACGCCGCTGGTTGCGTAGGTTTCGACCTCACCCCCACCCAACCCCATCCGAATCCAACGGCCACCGGTGACGACGACTACTGCTTGCTCTTACAGTCCGACCAAACAAAACAAAGATAACGGCTTCAGCCACAACTTAAGGCCTCCTGGTGCAAACTCCACCTTGCCCAGCATGCTTAAGCGGTCCCTACACGGACAATTTAATTTTATCTATTTATATACCAAGGGCTTTTCCCCCTTATAAGGGAGGCTGCCAAGTCCACTCCCATCCACCACTCTTGTTTCCCTCTTTTTATATCAACTCCTCGTAGGTGAAGGGTTATATCCCTGTCTCCTGCCCATGCACTACCCGGGTCAGAGGCAATGTAGCAGCAGGACACATCAGGACCGCTTCGACTACAAAATAATGTGTACTGAAAAGTGCGGGGGCACTATTGAATAACTGTGCACGAGGGTCAACAGTGGTGCCAATATTGTACACGGCCCTATTCATGATTGTTAATCGTTCGGGAATGACGATGCAGTACTGGCGATTCCAACTGTCGACCTGCAGGACGCCTGTCGCTCTGGCTGGTCAATGAGCCATGCCACACAGGGACCCCTCTTTGTTGACAACCTGCCACGCGACCTAACATTTTTTTTCACTTTCCTTCTACTGATTATATACACACACACACACACACACACACACACAAATATATATATATATATTTATATATATATATATATATATATATATATATATATATATATGTATGTAAATATAAACAACTGTAAGACACACTGCCGAAAAAAAGAAACATTGTCGAATGGTGATCCGTATGTTTCGACCACAGTCCTTCACGCTGAAGAGATACACAGTGGTCATCATATACGGATTTCTATTAGACAGTGTTTCCTGTCTCCAACAATGGGTTTTACAGTTCATATACAAGTGTATTAAACATTCAGTTCACTTGAAAAGAAATGTATATATGTACACACACACACACACACACGCACGCACCCACACACACACACAAACACACACACACACACACACACACATATATATATATATATATATATATATATATATATATATATATATATAGTGTTACGACAATGTGACAAATAGATGGTGGGCGAAGATAGACACGCATCTTCATCCAAATTTTATTCCTGCCTTGTGTCACCTTTGTGAGTAGGAATTCAGAAATAAAAAACTGAATTAACATATCTTCCCTCCTATATATAAACACGCATACATATCACGTATTTCAATGCGTAAAATTTACGTTCACATCACTCATCACGTATCTCGTAACAGTCCTTCCATGTCCTACGTGACGACCGCAAGGCCTTCGAGTGCGGCACTTCCCACAACGCATGTCACGTCCTTCCTCAGGTGAGACTTGCGTCTTGATACGTCACATGTACATAGACCCTCTATCACGCACTTGTTCCTACAAGAATCGCGTTACCCACGTGACGTCTCTCACATGGAGGCCTCTCGCGTGTCCTGGCGTACGTGCTCTGTCACGAGCGACGTGTAGGGAGGCCTCCTGTGACGTCGTCCGTGGCGGAGTCTTGGTCATGCGTGTCAAGCAGCACTGGTGCGTCACAAGTTTCAATACACTCATTTCGGAGACCCGAGAGGCTGCCACAACGCTACAAACAGAAAACGGAACGCGGGGGGAGGGTGTTCGTGCATGCGTGCGTGCGGGTTTTGTGTGGGGGGGCGTTTAACGGTAGTATGCAGGAAAAGGGCAACTCTTGTGAAGTCATGTCTCTTGGTCTCTAATTACTTATACATAGCTTCAAAATCAGAAATAGTCGTATCTGCGTGTGATTGTGTGTGTGTGTGTGTGAATTTACCTAGCTGTATTATACGGGAAGGGGAACTATGCACGTCTTTGTATCTCGCAACATGTAGTTTGTTCTTAAATCCATGTATGTTTGCATACACTATTGTTTCGTCCAATTTGCTCCAGACATCCACCATTGTGTGAAAACCTGTTTTTTTCAGATCTTTTCTGTAACTGTTCTTTTTGAGTTTCTTTTCATGTCCCCTTATTTTTCTTCTATCCCATTTTAATAAGTATTCTTTGTCAAAGACTTCCATGCCTTTCATGATTCTGTAAATGGCCAATAGATCGCCTCTTTCTCTTCTCTGTTTCAGGGTTGGTAGTTCCAGTTTAGACAATCTTTGCTCGTATGTCAATTTTGAAAATGTTGTGTGCGTGTTCACGTGGGCCCCGAGTGTCTATTTGTAAATCATTCTAAAGGAACTAAACAAAATTTAATACTATCCATATGTTGCAATGTTTTAGTTCAAAATCACATTTTAAAGACACAAAATATTCAAGTCTTCCTGTGTGTGTGGGGAGGTGCGTGTCTGTGCACCCATGTGCGTCTGTGTGCATCTGTGTATGCCTATGTACAACTCCCTGTGTATATCTCTGTGCAGTTTCCTGTGTACTTGATTGTCTTCGTAATGATGGGTTGGAATGCGTTTCTCCTTGATCCGAAGCAGGGAAGCAAACACAACTCGTCTCGCCCCAGCCCCAGCCCCGCCCCGACTTTTCGTAAACAAGGGGGCTGGGACGGGAGGGGAGGGCACATTTCCCCGGTGTGATGCCCTCCACATAGGGGGTGGGGGCGTGGAGGCTGGTCATTGCAACCCCGTCACGCGACGCACACGAACACTCAAGCACCTCCTTTCCGAAATCACCGCCTCACTCGCACTCAAACTGTCACAGTCGCCGCAGCAGCAGCACACCTCTCAGATTCTTCTCGCCACCTCCGCGGTCGCTGTCAGACTGCCGGCCGCCGCCAACTTGGTTTGGTTTGGCTGCACCGACGTTCCTCGCTTCGCCGCGCTTCACTCCCTCGCGTTACAGTCGCTCTCCCTCCTCCTTCAAAGCGCACCGACCGCCTCCTTCCTACCGCTTGACACGCCCGTTCCAGCCCGAGTGTCCCTGGCTCTTCCGCCCCCTCCACTTTAGACACTAGCGGCGTCATGCCCCTCTATGCCACATCACCCTCCTGAAGGCGACGCGACGAAGTACCTCTGGCCTGGTCACCTGAAGACGAGGAAACCCTGCAGCGAAGTCCCCCAAAGTTTCAGATACTTGAGAGATCAAGGCCACTTGGAAATTCACCTGAAGCTTCAGGCAGCTGACGGATGATGCCCAGTGCCCAGGGCGCACCTGAACCCTCAGGCACTATTACGCAAGTACGCCTGGCACTTGAAGCGAGGTCGTCTCACATTTCTGGTATTCAATGATCCTACGGTGCCGTTGTATGCAAGAGGCGGGCCTGCGGGACGGACATCAGAGAGGGACATCTCCCCGCTGCCCGCCTCCGTAGCCCACCAACATCCTTACTTCCACCTAGGGGTCCAGTCCCGAGGGGCCGATACTCAATCTATGGACCGGACCCAAGATCTGGCCATCAACTGATGCCCTACGATTTTTCACACCAAGAGAACTGAAAGTAGGGTACTATTTCCCTTTCTCCACAAGAAACGAGAGTCCAACGTTTCTTCTTGGAGAGATTTATGGGAGCGGGGACCATTGTCCGTTGCCGCAGAGCAATAAATTTCCAGTCAAACTCAAAAATATTTCAGATTCCCAGAAATCTATGCGAGGGTCCAAGGACCGTTAACGGCTCTAGTTGGACAGCGGGTCTGCGTTCGGAGAAAGTGGAGGCGATGATTGACTGATTGGTTGGCAGATCATGCAGAAGTTATGCGAAGCTAAAGGAGAGCAGATGACAGAACCTTGGGGCGATATATATATATATATATATATATATATATATATATATATATATATATATATATATATATATATATATATATATATAAATATGTACAACACTGAATAGGTCCCAGTGAACAGATATACATTCTTATCAACCACAACACACTTTATTCTAAGCCGTCAACATCGGGTCTCCCGATGTTGATGGCTTAGAATTAAAGTGTGTTGTGGTTGATATGTATATATATATATATATATATATATATATATATATATATATATATAAAATATATATATATATAAATATATACATATATATCTGTGTGTGTGTGTGTGTGTGTGTGTGTGTGTGTGAGTGTGTGTGTGTGTGTGTGTGTGTGAGAGAGAGAGAGAGAGAGAGAGAGAGAGAGAGAGTGTGTGTGTGTGTGTGTGTGTGTGTGTGTGTGTGTGTGTGTGTGTGTGTGTGTGTGTGTGTGTGTGTGTGTGTGTGTGTGTGTGTGTATTCACCTCGGATCTGCTGCAGTCTCTGTCGAGACAGCCAGACACCACCCTACGGCAGTGAGCTCAGAGCTCCTTATTAGCCGATCTCTGGGTAGGTCTGTGTGTGTGTGTGTGTGTGTGTGTGTGTGTGTGTGTGTGTGTGTGTGTGTGTGTGTGTGTGTGTGTGTGTGTGTGTGTGTAATTCAATTATTCTGTGTTCCAGGGCCGCTGTTTCCATCAGAAATTTGGCATGGCTATGAGTTCTCCGTTGAATGCAGTCCTTGCCAATATGTTTACGGAATGTTTACTCGTTGAAGCAGGGCCTTTTGTTTACATCGTTCCCGAGCATGTGACCTGGCTGCGCTACGTGGACGATATACTCATCGCACCCAGGCGATTCAACTTTTATCGCTTCCAAACTGCATTGAAGGAGGTAGAGCCCTCCATTCAGTTTTCCCTAGAAGAAATTAAAGATTCCCTTCATTTCTTAGACACACACTTCTCAAAACATGGTAACCAGCTGAAATTTAAAGTATACAGAAAACCCGCTAACAAAAACGATTTAATTTCTACTCTCACCATGACAACAGTGTCAAGAAAGGAATATTATTGTAACAGGCTTCTTCCTTAGAGCTTTCAGAATTTGCAGTGAAGAATACTCAGAAAAGTGCTGGTATATCAAGGATTTTTTCATTATTCAATTTTCCAGATTTCATTGTAGATAGATGCAGAAAACAGGCCACTAATATTCTGGAAGGCCGTAGGCAGCAGGTCGGGACAGCCAAACGTCACCACCAACCTGACTCGTATTTTAAAAACCACCAACTTGTAAGTAGTGTGCCAGACCAGTAGGACAATCAAAGAAATCACAAGGGCGAGAATAAACAAAGGCAAAACGCCGGACAATGAAACCTGTATTTATCGGATTCCGTGCTTGGGATGTGAAAAATCCTACATTGGGGAAATATCACAAGATCTAAAAACTCGGATACGAGAACACCGATACGATGTTCGCCATGATGTCACCACCAATGCGTGTATTGCACACAGGAACAGTAGCAACCACTTGATGGACTGGGAAAATGCAGAACTTCTGGTACATGAACCCGACAAGATCCGTACAAAATATTTGGAAGCAGTCATCATACAAGGAACCAACACAATTGGACAAAACAGGGGCATGTTCAATATCTCACCCCACCTAATTCCTTTAATACCTATTGTCAACAAAAATCTAAGCTATCCCTAGTTGCCCTCCAAAATCCCCTTTTTACCTCTCAAAGTCATTGTCCACCCTCAGTAGACAATTGCTCATCCCTTCTTATTGTCTTCCTTTTGTTCCTCGGTTGTGAGCTAATGTCCTTCACCCATCCAATTGTTCCGTCTTATCCTTAACCTTTCCTATTCCCAGACATTTGGTCCACCTTCTCGTTAACCTTTCAATTCAGTGACCCCCTCCAACGTTCCCTCTAAGCTGTGCGCATGTGCGCGCGCACATATGTTTTACAAGTAGCGCACATAAAGAAAAATGTGCGCAAAGTTTTCAAACGATATTAAAATCCATTCAATAAAGAAGTTCCACCCAAACATCAACTTATATAATATCTAGAAATATGGTAACTTGCCAACCGTCAAACCAATAATTGTTTTATTTTTTCTTCTTCTAACTTTAGAGCTTCCATTGTAAACGAAATGACTTTGCCGTCATGGGTGCGTGCGCATATACTTTTCAGATAGGGCAAAGTTTGCACACAAGCAAATTTCTCCGCACACTCACAGCAAAAAATTAGAAGGAATATTGCTCCCCTCCCCTTACCTCCCTTCCTCTCCCCCCCCTCCCTCCCTCCAACCGTTCTTCCAGTTCTTCTTATTTAATCTGTCATGTGTATTACGACTATGTACTTGAAAAAGCTGTGACAAGTGAAACGCCGTACTAATAAAGGCTCCGTCCTCACATGGTGTTTATTTCGATAGATAAACAAGTGGCCGTGGCTAATTACTTGGGGGCCAACTACGGCAGGAGACCCACTTATCAGTGCAGGTGGGTACCAAATCCCTGTGACCGGCTGCATGTCCGGTCCACTGTCGGAACTTCAAGCAACCGAGCTGATTAGACCCCGGCCGACCCGGACGCCCCTCTATACACTCTCCGCTTTCGAGGTGCCACCGACCTCTGCCCGAATCCAGAGGCACGGTGCAACCTCTTGGAGGGAGGGGAGGGGGCAACGCCTCTCCGAGCACCAGGTGTTTACAACTCCCAACCTGGCCGTGACGCGACGCCAAACGCCACGACCGGGCGCAGGTTGCACCAAGGAAGAAGGTGTCTATCGCCTGTCTTAAGTTGCAACTTTTGTAGTGGCGTCAGGCGGGATGAAATTTTTCCCAGGATCCAATGCCGCTCCTCCTCTCCCCAGCAACTTTCTATTGCATAAATGCCATCGCCTCTGCCCTGTGTGCTCGGACGCCCATGACGCATCACTTTACTCAATTTATTATGGTTTGTGCCAGCAGGCAATTTTGTCCTGCCGACGAGCTCCTAGCCAGACATCCGACGCATCCTCATGCTCACCTTCTCCTGGTGGGTAGCCATGTACAGCTCCCCGCTCAGTACTCTCCCCTTTGGCCGAATACGATCCTCTACCACTCCCTTTGCCCCGCCATCGCCAGTGTTTCAGCCCTTCCTTACTTCCCTCCCTCCCTGTTTGCTGCCTGGGCGTCACCTCCCTCCTCTCCCTTAACTTGTTTACTAATCTTCACCCTCGCAGTTAATCTCCTCTCGCTTCAGCAGACCCCCTTCCCTTTTCTCCCTCCCTCCGCCTGCCTTTCCACAGTCAGCCCTCCAAGCGTGGCCGTCTTTCTGTCTGTCTGTTTGTCTGTCTGTTCTCATCCGCCCGTATTTCTGTTTCTCTGGCCGATGCCAAGTATTAAGAAATAATCACATGAAAATTGACTAAAACTTGTGAACCATTTGTCCACCTAGGCGGCACTCATTCTATTCAGGGTGCCGTCAGGCTATTCTGTTAATCCTTGTGGCACTCGCCATCTTGTCCTGATCGGTGACTGGCTATTTCAATCGTCTGAGGGTTAACCACCTTTTGAACGCAAACTTTAATACCGACACTGATTCTGCCGGAGCTTCTGCCTCCTAACTCCCTGTCCATATCTGCTCCCTCGGGACAGTAGTCAACATGTCTAGACTAGTGCGCCCGACTGGTGGCCAGCAGGTCGCGAGTTCTAATTCAGCTTGGTGTGATGACACTTTTACATGTGACCTTTGCTTCTTTTCCAGTTACATTTTCTCCCACTCACCTCGCCTCTGTGGTCAACTTGGGAAATCGGGGCAAAGAATGATCCTGCGACCAGGGAAAACAAACCGATTAAGAATAGCCATGCTGGCCACAATGATGACGATCGAGACGGGAAATGAGTCCCTTGTATGCACGTGCACACACGCGCGCGCGCACACACACACACACACTTATGCGCACAGAGAATGTTCATCATTTCCCCAGTCACCTCCTGAAGTAGGTTGCCCTGCACCTTGCCCTTGGTGAAGCCCTCCCCCTCACCCTCCCAATAAGCACAACGACAATGACACTTGTTTAGATCAAGTTTCGCCTGACGCCTCAGGCACATCATCATTCCTCCCCCACCCTCTCCCACCCCAATCTTCCCGCAAAAGGAGATATGACATTTTGCCCACATACATAAATTCATTCACATGTATATAAAATCATATTTATTTGCACACACACACACACGCACCCACGTACGCACACAAACACATATACATGCACAAGCGCGCACAAATGAAAATACTTACTCATAACACCTTCAATAAGTACGTACGTACATACATACATACATACATACATACATACATGCACACACACGCACAGACAAGTATACACACTCAAAATATAGAGACCATATCAGATAAAAGAATAGCACGAGTATACACTGTAATAATGATAATAATAACAATAATAGTTATAATAATAATGTTAATAACGAAACAATAATTATAAAAATAATAACTAATTATAATAATAGCAATAATAATGATAATAATAATAATAATAATAATAATAATAACACTAAACAAAAACAAAAGTAAAAATAATAATCAGAATAATAATGATGACAACAGTAAAAGCGATGATACCAACAACTGTAGACAACAGTTTATTGCGTAAATTTTTCTGCTTCGTCTGCACGGTATTCCACGTATTTTGCACACTCCCAAAGTGCAAGTATTCACATCCAACATACGCACCCAGGCGTTATTGCTCGCCCATTCTGCCTTCGAGCTCATCTACTACTCGACTCCACGCTCGGAGGATTACCTGCAGTAGGGTGACACACGAAACCGCCTTGGCCAGGAAGAAGCTTGACCAAGAGGGGTTCCTCGCCTCTCCCCAACACCTCAGAACGAGAAGTGGCCCATATTCAAGGAACCCGTTGGGCACCCGGCGGTGCATACGACGATGATGCACGATGACACTCGAGCTGTCTGTAAATCTACACCCTACATTGCCAGTGCCGTAGGCCCCTCCTTGGGCGTCGTTCAAGATCATCCCAATCGCGGTGGCAACTTGACATGGAATCGAGGCATTCAGGAAAGAGAAATGAATGGCGAAGAGGACAAGAAGCTTAACAAGAAGAGGCAAAAACAAAATATCGAAGAGGAAGAATGAAGGGGAAACCAAGATGAAGACTGCAATGCACACATACACAAACCACAGAATGGCGCCGTGGTCACTCCTGCACGTCCGTCTGTCCGGCAGCGGTTTTCGTTTTTCCTGAGCGAGAGATATACAAACCCACAAGACAGGAAAAGGCCCCTGAAAGCAAACCCCCATTTTCCTTCCTTCCCCGCCTACTGCCCCCCCCCCCTCCGACCTCTATTGTGTGTCGTCCACCACTGCGGGTGTAGCCTTGACATGCAGATCGTCATCGTCACCGTCGCCAACCTATTCTACCGCCACGGCGCGAGGAGTAGATCAGTCCAGACCCTGGTCCGCGTAGATCACTCCACAACAAGGACTTCTTGAACGAGTCTCGTCCACATTTATGAAGCCTTCCAAACAAAAATACACAATTTTTGCACGCGCACATACACGTGTGTGTACACACAATCGTTGCCTCTGCTTCTATGGTTGAAAATCCGAACCCTACGACGGCTGACAACGCTGACAGTGGTGCTATTTCTGTCACCAGCTGGTAATAGGAGAAAGGCAGTTCTCTTTGTGCAAAGTGGTGGTGGTAATGGAAGTAGAAAGTGTGCTAAACACTCTGAGAGAGAGAGAGAGAGAGAGAGAGAGAGAGAGAGAGAGAGAGAGAGAGAGAGAGAGAGAGAGAGAGAGAGAGAGAGAGAGAGAGAGAGAGAGAGAGAGAGAGAGAGAGAGAGAGAGAGAGAGAGAGAGAGAGAGAGAGAGAGAGAGAGAGAGAGAGAGAGAGAGAGAGAGAGAGAGAGAGAGAGAGAGAGAGAGAGAGAGAGAGAGAGAGAGAGAGAGAGAGAGAGAGATCGAGAGAGAGAGAGAGAGAGAGAGAGAGAGAGAGAGAGAGAGAGAGAGAGAGAGAGAGAGAGAGAGAGAGAGAGAGAGAGAGAGAGAGAGAGAGAGAGAGAGAGAGAGAGAGAGAGAGAGAGAGCGTGCTGTGGTCCTACTCCGATAGAGCCCAGGGGAGGAGGAGAGGCGGTCGGTCGATCGGGCCGAATTACGACTATCGGTCCGTCAACTACTCTGGCGACGGCGCGCGTGCTGTGGTCCTACTCCGATAGAGCCCAGGGGAGGAGGAGAGGCGGTCGGTCGATCGGGCCGAATTACGACTATCGGTCCGTCAACTACTCTGGCGACGGCGCGGTCGTTTTCAGGACGACTGATTCCCGCCTGCACATGTGGGTCAGACCTCAACCTCCAATTCGTCCCACTCCCACTCCCACCCCCAAATCCTTCAACTCCAACCCTCACCACTACCTCTCCACCATCATCATCACTACCACCTCCGTCACCACAAACACCATCACTACCTCACCAACATCATCACCGTTACCCGCTTCTTTCACCACTAACACCATCACTACCTCCTCCATTACCATCTCCTCCTCCAATGCTGATGACTATGACGACCATATACTGGAGAGATTTCGCCAAGAAGTGCCTGAAGCCCGCCCACCACATCAGACTCCCCAGCAGCTGTTACCGTGAGCGGGGCAAGTGGAGGGTACAGTGTGTGGGTGGGTGGAGGTGTCACGATGACACCCAGTCCACTCAAGACTTCGTCTTAATCGACGCAGGTTTGAATACCAACACACCCCCAACGACCCACCTTGCGCTCCGGGTCCTCAACATGGGCGGACAGCAGCAGAATGATTTGAAGAAAACTTCAAGTCCCAGTCATACTATCACGTTTCTCGACAAATGTTGTAAATTGTATGGCTGCAGGACGACTTCGCCTACAGTATCCTAGACTTCACTAAGGACAAGTCAATAGTGTCTAATATTCGTATAGGTTTAACTTCTCGTTCGTCATTCAGCTTCTCAATATATGACGCAAAGGTAATATGACATTTGGAGATTCGAAAAATAAAAGAATTGTAAACGAAATCGTTTCTTTTCAAACGAACTCACCTGAATCGTGATAATATGACTGGGGCTGAAGGTCACGGAAGGAAATGTTGAAAAAAATAAAACAAATAAAACAAATAAAACAAATAAATAATAATAAAATAATAATAATAATAATAATAATAATAATAATAAATAATAATAATAATAATAAATAATAATAATAATAAATAATAATAATAATTTCCCCGTATTTCATCCTGAATGTACGGTTGCCGAGTCTGATCTCTAATTTCCCTGTTATGTATTCGTCTCCATTTCCCTTCTTCTTCATCATATACTGGGCCGAGGATTCTTCTCAGGATATTGGACAGACTACCAAAGAAGGTGATGGAAGGAAGAGTGGAGGGCAGACGACCAGTAGGGAGACCCAGGTACAGATGGATGGATGGAGTAAAGAAGGACGTGGAGAGGGTGGCACCAAGAGAAGACTGGAAGGAGTTGGCAGAGGATAGAACCATCTGGAGAGGCATAGTGAAAGCGGTGAAGGGCCGTCCGGCCTGACAACCAACAGAGTAGTAGTAGTAGAGTAATAATAATAATAATAATAATAATAATAATAATAATAATAATAATAATAAACGGGGGGTCAACACTGCTTGGTTTTTACAGTGTGAACCTCCTCGCTGCCGTGCGGACGATGCAGAGATGAATAAAGTAGCCTGGCGGAAAAGTTTCCTTTAAGTAGGTAGTTCATGTCAAGACGACGTCACCTTTGCCAACGTGCTCAGACTGCCAGGGCGAGCGGACGTTACGTGTGTAACCACCGGATTCGCAACCAAGTCCACGCCGTGCGAAGAACCAAGGCGCCATATTGGCACGTGATATTCATCGGTAAACGTATACAGTACGAGCCTGGCTGCGGGCGTGTGCGCGCGCGTGCGCCTAGTGAGCGTAATTTCTCTTACCCTTCCCGCCCCCCAAGAGTTTGCACCTGAACTTGCGGTTGGTTCCTGACGGAGCTGCAGAGGCACATCGCTCCTTCAATTGCGCCCACGAAAAACTGTTCTTGTTCTCTTAGTCTCTCTTTTCTTTCTATTTCTCTCTCTCTCTCTCTCTCTCCTCTTTATCCCTTACAACATTTCTCTCCCCCCTAGCCGTAATCATTAGCACTATCATAATTATCATTACTTTTATTGTTAATATTACTGTTGCCATTACTTTTCTGTTGTCATTATTACCGTTACTGCTGCTACTACTACTGCCAGTAATTTTCACATTATTAATTATTATTATTATTATTATTATTACTATTATTATCATTGTTATTATCATTATCCTTGCTGTTACTGTTATTTTGCAGGAAGACTGGGGAGTTAGGAAGACCAAGATTATGTTGAAATAAACTTTCCCGGAAAATCGACCGGAATTATTCTTTATGATTGAGCTAGTCATCAGCTTAAGCCGATGCGTCAATAATAAAAACACAGCACGGCTCTTTTCTTTACACTGGATTCGTCTCCCACTGCACATGAGCCGACTGACGAAAAATAAGATGATAATGGAGGTAATGATAATAATGAGAAAAAATATAATTATGATAATAATAATAATAATAATGATAATAATAATAATAATAATAATAATAATAATAATGATAATAATAATAATAATACATAACAAGTAATAACAAAATAATTATAATTATAACTATCAAATCACTCCCTGGCCAGGCATCTCCCAACCATAGTAGGACCAGCGACCCTTTTCAACAGAAAGATGACCAAGTCTTGCAAGGTCGGGGCCAGGTTAGGACTGGACTAGGCGTCTCTTTCAATCCTTTGCACTAATAGTCACATGTACGTTTGTCCTGGCTGCCATCACTCGGTTCTGTTCAGCCGAGGGAAATTTACGCCAGTCAAAGGATCCCCCTCCCCAAACAAGCCTCTAACCCTCCTGGCCTTACCTTGCAGTGTCTGGCCGTGCCGGACAAGTATATCACCGGTTCCGGAAGCATCTCTGCTAGGTCGCATAACACGGCGGCGAACAGCGCATGCGTGACCGTTCGGCGGCTCTCTCGCTGCCTCCTCCTAAGCCTTCCTCACCCACCACACGAACCTTTCGAACCGCGAACCGCGAGACCGACCGACAGACCAAGCGTGCGACTTCTCTTCTTCAGGCGACCGGTGCGAAGCTCCTCCTGTGTATAGAGAGTATTAGGCTGACAGTGACGAACCCACATCCCAGTTTTCTCCTACCGTTTCCTCGTCTTCCTCTCCTTCAACAAACCCCTCTCCTCTTCTTCTTCCTCTTTAACCATCTCCTCCTCCTCCTCTTCCTCCAGCTATTCTTCATCTCCTAATTCATCTAACCCTCCTCCTCCTCCCCTACCTCTTCATCCATCCATTCCCCCTTCTCCTCCCATGGCCGTTTAACCCTTTCGCTACCGAAGTGACGAGAGCCGTGCAGGTGCAATCGTATGGCGTTATCCCGTAATAAAGCAGCAAATATCTCTCTGTGCGGCCGTAGCAGGGGTAGAGGTTTTGAGGAAGTGGTAAAGGGTTAAGAAGTTACACCTTGACACCGCTGCTGCTTCTGCTGCTGCAAACGGTACGATCCATGCAGACGCTTACTTCCTCCTCTACGATGGGGTTTAGCCACTGCTCTACGTCTCCAAACTTCAACTATACAGTTTTATACCTATGTACCATTTTATCGCCGGACGATATCATTTAGCTTAAAGAAAATACCCATCTCTACTTTCGTGCATATGTAAATTGTGTACGTGTGATTTGCCCGTCTTGGATCAAGTACTGGACTCGTGATCGGCTGGTCATTACCCTCCCGGATGATAGTTCAAAGCTCTCGTGTGTGTGTATTTACCTAGTTGTATTTTACGGGAAGGGGGGGCTATGCTCGTAGTGTCCCGTCTTCATATCTCATTTTATCTAGCCTGTGTGTGTATTTACCTAGTTGTATTTACCTAGTTGTATATTACGGGAAGGGGAGCTATGCTCGTGGTGTCCCGTTTTCGTATCTCATTTTATCTAAACTATTTTTAAATTCATGTATTGTTTTTGCACACACCACTTTCTCATCTAACTTGTTCCAACTGTCTATTACTCTGTGAGGAAAGCTGTTCTTTTTCACATCTCTTCTATAGCTGTCTTTTTTTATTTTCTTTCCATGTCCTCTTGTATTTCTGTCATCCCATTTTATCAGATTCTCTCTATCAGTAATTTCTATGCCTTTCATGATTCTGTAAATAGCTATCAAATCTCCTCTCTCTCTTCTTTGCTCTAGTGTCTGTAGTTCAAGTTTTGCTAGTCTCTCTTCATATGATAGTTTTGAGAGTGTTGGTGCCAATTTTGTAATTGCTCTTTGTATTCTTTCAAGTTTTTTTATGCATTTTTTTTGCACTTGGTGACCATATCGTTGCTGCATATTCCAATCTTGGTCTTATCAGAGTGATTAGAATTTTCTTCACCATTTCTTCATCCAGGTATATGCCACTTTGATTGTTCTTATTAAATTATAAGTTTCTCCAAAAATCTTATTTATATGTTTTTCAGGTGACATATTATTCATAACAATGACTCCCAGGTCCTTTTCATTTTCTACTTTTTTTTATTCCTTCTTCTCTCAATTTATATGATCCTGTTATTCTGTTTTTACTTTGTCCAAATTCCATTATACTACACTTTTTTGTATTGAACTCCATCTCCCACTTCCTACTCCATTCCTGTACTATATTTAGATCTCTTTGTAGTGATTCACAATCTTCTTCCGTGTTCACTTTTTTCAATAGTTTTGCATCATCTGCAAAAAAGCTCATATAGCTTTCAATTCCCTCATCCATATCATTAATATATATAGCAAACATTATTGGGACCAGAACTGTTCCTTGTGGAGCACCGCTTATTACTTCATCCTATTTTGAGTGTTGATCTCTTATCACTACTCTCATTTTTCTTTCTTGCAAAAAGTCTTCCATCCAATTTAGCAGTTTGCTCTGTATTCCTCCTTCAGTTTCTAATTTCTTAAGCAACTTCTTATGTGGTACTTTGTCAAAAGCTTTTTTTAGGTCTAGAAATGCACAATCAGCCCATCCATCTCTTTCTTGTATTATATCTATTAGCCTTGAATAGAAACATATTAAATTGGTGACGCATAATCGTCCTTGTCTGAATCCAAATTGCCTTGGATTGAGCACATTTTTTTTTTTTTTCTAAATATTTTATCCATCTATTTTTGACAATTCTTTCACAAATTTTTGCTATTGTACTTGTTAGAGAGACTGGCCTATAGTTGTTAGGGTCTTTATTTCCTCCTTTATATATAGGTACTATATTTGCTTTTTTCCAATCTTCTGGAACTTTACCTTCTTTCAAGGAACTGTTTATTATGCTATGTATTATGTCTGCTAGTTCATTCCTGCATTCTTTCAAAATCCAGTTTGCTATTTCATCTGGTCCATGTGATTTTCTGACATCAAGATTACTCAAGTGGTTCAATATTTCATTCTTTGTTACTTCTATTTCTTTCATAGGGGGGACTTTCTCTTTCCATTCGATCTCTTCAGGTTGTATGTTCTCCCTTGTAAACACCGATTTAAAATGTTTGTTCATAATTTCCGCCATTTCAATTTCCTCTGTATATTCAACTCTTCCTTGCCTTAATTTCTCCAAATCTTGTTTGTTTTTCAGTTTGTTGTTTACAAATCTGTAGAATAGTTTTGGTTGATATTTACACTTTTCTATGACATCTTTTTCATATTTTCTCTTTTCCTCTCTGCACGCTTGTACATATTCATTTCTATAACAAGTATATATTTTCCATTTTTCTGGTCTTCTATTTTTTTCCATTTGGTCCAAGCTTTGTCTCTTTTGTCTTTTAACACTATACAACTTTTGTTGTACCAGCATTTTACATATTCTTTTTCTTGTTTTTGTCTTGGGACATACTTTTCTACTCCTTTTTTATAGATTTTTGTCAAAATATTCCATTTCTCTTCTACTGTTGTATCTTCTTTGTGTATTCTTTCCCAGTTTTCATTTTGGAAGAATTCTCTTATTTTATCAAAATTTGTTTTTTCATACATCAATCTTCCTTTTCTATATTGTTCATTTCTTTTCATGTATTTTTTCTCATTTAGTTCTAGTTCCATCAATATGTGGTCACTTTTGCTTATTGGTGCCTGGTATTCTATCTTTTCCACTATTTCAGGTTCTGATGTGATTATTAGGTCTAGTCTCGATGGTTCTTCTTCTTTTCTATACCTAGTTCTCTTGGATCCATTGTGTCATTGTGTGGTCAATAATCATCTCAAGTAGAACACTTCCCCATGAGTCTTCTCCACCCTTTACGGTCATCTCTTCCCAGCATATTTCTTTGCAATTATAGTCGCCCATCATAACTATTCTTCCTCCATCTTCCATTATCTCGTTTAGTGTTACTCTTGTGTCTTCTAACATGCTTTTATTACAAACTTTCTGATCTTCTTGTCTCTATCTTCTACTTCTATCATTATCATCTCTACTCTATTGTTCCCGTATGTGACTCTCTTCACGTTTATATCCTTCTTAGTCAGGAACATAACTCCACCCCCTTGTTTTATCTTTGTTTCTAATCCAATAATTATATGCATTGTGTCCTATGCTGGTGGGTGGTAGTGGGCCTTTTAATTTTGTCTCAACAATTCCCATTATATCCGGATCTTTTTCTTTCAGATATTTGTTCAGTTCATTCAGTCCTGTTATTAATCCATCTATATTTGTGTAGGATACTCTTAACTTTCTGTTATTTCCATTGTATTCTCTGTTTCTTTTGTGTTTCTCTCTTTTATGTTCCATTTCTTCAATTTCATATTCACTACTCTCCAGTAGAATTCTTGTTGTTCTGTCTCCGTTCTGGCCTCGTTTTTTTTCTTAGCTTCATGTCTATTCCTTATTTCCTCCTCTCTTTCCTCTTTATTCATTTCCCTTTTTATCAATACCTTTTTATATTGTTCACTTGTTGCTAGTTTCCCTGTTTTGGATAAGATATTCTCAGCCGTAGTTTGTGACCTGAATTTAATCTTAATTGGTCTGGTCTTGTCTGTACTATATTTCCCGAGCCTGAATTTCTCTTCGATTTGTTTCATTATTTCTGGTTCATCTTCCTGAACTAATTCTAGTAAATTTCTTACTTTTTCATTTTCCTCTTTGATTCTTGTGGTTCTATCTGGGTTATGTTTCTCTTCCATTCCTAATATAATTATACATTTCTTTCTGTCTGCCAAGTCTCTTACTATATTCTCCTTCTGTCTCATCACTTTAATAACTGAGTCTTCAGTTTGTTCATTCATTTGCTGTCTGATTGTCAGTGAATGCAACTTTGCTATTTTCTTGGATTTTTTTCCAACCCTCCTTGTTCTCCTTATTATTCTCCTTTAAGACTTTATTCTCTTCTTTTACTTCTTTTAACTGTTTTTTTTTAATTCTTCAATTTCCTTAGTTAAGTTTTTGTTCGCCTTCTCTAGTTCTTCCAATTTTTCAACTCTCTGCACAATGTTGTTAATGTGACCGAACTTAAATTCCCAGTGCTCGATCATCTTATCGAGTTTCTCTTCTAGTCTTGTTAATCGGGGTGGGGGGTGGGGGGGTGGGGGTGGTTGTTGTGTCCCCCCCACCCTCTTTAAATCCCTGGAAAATATTCTCATCATCTTCTACTGTATTGCTCTTATCTATACTTCTAATCTTTACATTTTTGTTAGACATTTCATCATCGCTAAATTGGTCCGGACCTCGTTTGTTTAGATTTCGTCTGCCTGCCTGGGCCAAGTCCTCACCTTCCTCATTTCCTTCCATTTCCCTCAGTAATCCCTCCCATTCTCCTTTTTCCTTACTTTCCCTACACCACGAGCAATTTCCCCCCACCCTGTAAATACAATAGGTACTTCCTTTGCTTTGGGATCCACGAAATTTCACATTTTCTTCAAACGTCGTCTATGCCATCCGTTCGTTGAAGTGTGTGTGTGTGTGTGTGTGTGTGTGTGTGTGTGTGTGTGTGTGTGTGTGTGTGTGTGTGTGTGTGTGTGTGTGTGTGTGTGTGTGTGTTTACCTAGTTGTATCTTACAGGAAGGGGAGCTACGCTCGTGGTGTCCCGTCTTTGTATCTCGCAGTATCTAGCTTGCTCTTAAATTCATTTATGGTTTTTGCACACACTATTGTTTCGTCCAATTTGTTCCAGGCATCTACCACTCTGTGTGAAAAGCTGTTTTTTCGGGTCCCTTCTATAACTGTCCTTTTTGAGTTTCTTTTCATGTCCTCTTGTATTTCTCTTATTCCAATTTAGTAAGTCTTCTCTATCAAGAACTTCCATTTCTCTCACGATTCTATAGATGGTCAATAGGTCATCTCTCTTCTTTGTTTCAGGATTGGTAATTCCAACTCTGACAATCTCTCTTCATATGACAGTTTTGAAAGTGTTGAGGTTATCTTCGTAATTGCTCTTTGGATCCTTTCAATTTCCTTTATATTTCTTTTTTAGTACTCCAGTTTTGGCCTTATCAATGTGATTAATATTTTCTTTACCATTTCTTCGTCCAAGTAGGTAAAGGCCACCTTTATTGATTTTGGCAAGTTGTAGGTTTTTCCGACAATTTAATTTATCTGTTTATCAGGGGTCATGTCCTTTGTCTTAATCACTCCCAGGTCTTTTTCAAAACTCTTTTTACTTCCTTTGTACCGATCTTATATTGTCTTGATATTATTTTTTTTCTTTTTCCGAATTCTATTATGCTACATTTATTTGTGTGTGTGTGTGTGTGTGTGTGTGTGTGTGTGTGTGTGTGTGTGTGTGTGTGTGTGTGTGTGTGTGTGTGTGTGTGTGTGTGTGTTTTGTCTTGGTGGTGGGGAGGGGGCGAAGTTTTCGTTCAGATTGACTGGGTGTCCATATCCTGTTCACAGATCAAGTCGTTCGCAATTAACCAAATCAAACAACGTTATTTACATCTTTTGATCAGAACGACCTCGGCCAACTTGAAGAACCCTAAGCCTTGTCAAGCTCTCCATGGCACTGAAGCTTCCGACCCTCGGCAGCAGCGCCACAAGACACCGACTTCAGTTCTTCCTGCTGGTCCTTGAATTCACATGCCTCCTGAGTCTCTTCCTGGGGCCCGATGTCCGCCGACTTCGCGACCTCCACCAGACGGCAAGTCAAGGTCTTCCTTCATCAAAAGAGACCTTCACCCTTGACAGCTTCTGGGTCTGGTTTCGCGAGTTCCTGGCCTTCCTGGCGCAGTTGAACAATGCGCCGTGTCTGGCAGTCGTCGGGAAGGTGAGACTTCGGCAGGTAAAAACGCTCTTAGGAACTCGTGCCTTCCCCTGCACCCTGAAACAAATGCATACTTCGAACATGACTATTCCATAGAAGACTATGCTAAGTTCACCGTACTGGACCCACTACTCAAGGCTTGGATTGCCCACATTTGAAGGAACTTTCTGCTCTGTTGAAGACCAAGGCTTTTACATCGACCTCTTCCAGTCACGAATGACAAAGGTCCAAATTCCTGAAGGGGTAAACAAAACATCCGAGATCAAGTTGATTCGTGGGGCATCTGATGAGTACGGTAGCCCCAGTGACCACTCAGAGCAAAACCCGATCTGCCCGAGTACTTACATTCTTCAGGTACGACTCGAACTGGAGAGGACGCGCTGGATTGACGAAGCGACGAGGTTGCTCTCTATCCACGCGACGCTCTACGACTTCCGCGGAACCTAGTACGCCTCCATCGAGGTCAATTGGCAAAATCTGATAAAGAATAGATGGTGGGTCTCCAGTTCCGTCTTTTTAGCAGAGACCAAATCCCCCGAAGTTCTCTCAAGGACCTGCCACCTCACCCTCGTGCTCCTCGTCGCTGCTGTCTTTCACCTCCTCGTTCAGCTGCATCAGATCACACTCTCGATCCGGTGGGTGCTCAAGAATAAGAGCAGGGCGTAGACGAGGTCTGGGCAGCTCGGGCCCGACCAGTCGTAGAGCACGGAGTCCCTTGAACAAATCATCGTGACCACAGACGCGAATACAAGCTTTCACACTTGCGTGTCACTACCCTCATCAGAATCGGTTCAACCTGACACACCCTCAAGTGATGCCTCTATGGAATCAATATCCCTCTTTTCGGAGGACACAACACCTTTGATGTCCTCCACAACCTGTGTTGAGGATGACCTATCCCAAGGATTGAACTGTATGATTAAAACAAAGCTCCGCTTGTGGGAACCTTTGCAAAAGATCGTTGGTGACCTCGTCAAAGGGTTACTATTGACTATACTGATTGCGGCGGCTGTGACTTTGTCGACGAGCCTGCGAGGCGAGGCCGAGGTCTTTGGTAAAGTGGAGAGCGGCTTAAAACAGCTGCCCCCGAACACACTGTGTGCTAATGAGGAGGCATGCGGCTGCCACGAGATCGATCCGGTGGGGCAAGACCCAACGGGGCATTCCAACACTGACGGAGGCGACGCAATGGAGCCAGTTCATGCAATGCACATCACACATGAATAGCTTCCTGACGGAGAAGCGATTTCGAGTGAAGGGGAAAGTATTAAAGACTCATCTGCAAGAGACCACGACTATGGAGGTATAGGTCTTTTCTTGCAGTTGTCGGAACGTCAGAGGGCAGTCCGGTCCCTAATGACAGTCACTCTCCTGGTCCTCCTCGTGGCCAACCCGTGGTTCCCCTGCAGGACCTGGTCTGTCGCCATGCAGGTCTTCCACAGGGCCGTCCGAAGACTCGCCCGGTACCTCTTCCCGGTGACCTTCCTGGTTCTGGTGTTCGCTGTCCTCGTCTACGCGCGGCTGGGCGCGCACGCCCCCGGCTACAGGACGGTGGCCGAGTCCATCTCCTCCATGGTGCTCCTCGCCCTGGGCGAAGTCCACCACCACGATTTCACGCCGCGCGACAAGCTTTCCGGGCTGCTGTTCTTTGTCTTCTGCGTGATGGTTGTGTTTCTGGTCATGGAGTATGTCCTCGGAGCGTTCTTCGCGGCTGTCGAACAGGCGGCTGACGCAGTCAAAGATCAAAATGACGAGGCTGGGGTGAGACCTACTTCTTCAGGTGCCCAAGGGCGGAAGACAAAGAAGAGCTCAAGTCATAAAGATCGCAACAGAGGTGAAGGCGAAAGAACTAAAAGTACAGTAAGCAGTCAAGCGACCATCGAGGGAGATAATAAAGCAAACGACAAACGGTCTAAGACAAACAGAATGGAGAGGAACCGAAAAGAAGAGATGCGGAGGGAAGCTGTTTACGAAGAAATATGGATGGAGGAATACCTACTGTTTCGTGCGGAAATCCTCGAAGAGTATATGGAGGACTAAACCTACATAGTTCCTTCAAACCACACACGAGAGAGAGAGAGAGAGAGAGAGAGAGAGAGAGAGAGAGAGAGAGAGAGAGAGAGAGAGAGAGAGAGAGAGAGAGAACAGCTCCCCCTCCACAGCTCATGCATATTCCATGGGTGGGAAACGAAGTGCCAATTGACCACTCCCCCTCCCTCACCCCCTACATGATCGTGGCACTCCCCTCCACCCCATTCCCCCCACCGCCCGTGTCACCGGGGTGAAAGGATAAATCAGTATGACCCTTTCTCTTTCTTTTGTTTTTCTTCTTACACCGGGAGGTTCTGAAACTCTCCTCCCTCTGGTAATTCCCACCTGTCTCAAACTGATTCTTTCCAATGTGGGGATGGGAGGGATTTAAAAAAAAAACGCGTCTCCTATACCGGCGCAAACAAGAGTTCGATTTGGTCTTGTTCGTCTTTTTATGTACAAGGCGGCCCTCTGCGGGCGTTTTGTTCTTGCTCTTGTTTCGGCATTTTTGACGTCCTTTGATATAAATGCAGAAATGGATAAATAAAATAAAACGAATATATAAAAAGAGTAACCTTCATAGTGCTACAGGGTGTTCGATGTTGAGATGAGAGGGTTACGCCAACTACACAAAAAATAAATGAATACATAAAATAAAATAAAGTGCTTCGTACTTACCGCCCAAGGCGTTTGCTAAGCGAGGACGAAAGTCCACCAGCACACTTACCTGTTGGCAAAAGAGAAGAGAAGAGAAGCGAGAGTAAGTCTGACCGAGCCTTGACGGGTGCCGTGCGGGCAGCAAAGCGAAAACACGAGCTCAGCAGGCAACAGGACTCAACAGCAGTGACAACCACACTCGACCCTCCTCCTCCCCCCTCTACCAGGACACACTTCAAACATTTTGTTCTAGCCACCACCAGGCGATGTTATTCAATTCAGAGGAACCCCCGGGTCTGAATGGGAGAGCCCCATTCCCCTACACCCTACTCTTTTCACTTCTGTATATTTCTTTCTGATTTCGTGCCTATGTATGGGAGAGCTGACATATTAGAGCAGCTTCATTCCTGCCGGCGTCCAGTGATTTTATTCATCTCTCAGGAAAAGGGGGTGGGGAGGGGCTCGGTCTCCGTAACGACGAGACTAAGGCTGTCTAGAATGACCCAACTCAACCAGGGGACTCACCCTGCAGGTTTTCTCTCTCTAACAGCAGACGGTTTTATTTGGCTAAAGAGTAACCATCGTGGCGAGTAGCTTACCTTACAACTTTACTTCTGGTCAACGCCAGACGACTGATTCCCTTCAGCTTTGGGGTGGACCCCAAATTTGAAGGAGTCTGGAACTACCCTACGAGACACCATTCCGTCCTCTACTGAATAGCATCACCCAGCAGGAGTCAACACAATGATAGCACATATTAAGTCGCTTTCGTGATGGGGTCGATACCAATTCTGTCAACACCCGAGCAAGGAGACAAGACTGACGTCACATGAGGTTTGACAACTGACAACACAGCTCGGTGACGTCATGTTGCCTCTCACAACAATGTTGCACATGTCAATACTTTTTGAACTTATAACCCTTTATATATATATATATATATATATATATATATATATATATATATATATATATATATATATATATATATATATGTATATATGATTTGGAAGATGGAGAACACAAACACAGGGGAAGACTCGGAACCCAAAACACTCTAACGTTTCGTTCGCGTAGAACTTCTTCAGAAAAAGTTATACGCGAACGAAACGGTAGAGTATTTAAGGATCCGAGCCTTCCCCTGTGTTTATGTTCTCCATCATCCAAATCATTTGTCTAAAATACTTGTCAATATATATATATATATATATATATATATATATATATATATATATGCACACACACACACACACACGTGCAGTATGTATACAAGCGTGTGTGTGCGCGTGTGTGTGAACGCTATCACTGAGATACACATTTGTAGGTACAAACATATGCCTAGGAAAAACAGAGACGCAGGAAAATCTACTTTTGACGAAGAATAAACGAAATGTAAAAGAAGGATGCGAGAATGATATGACCAACAATAACGACACACGCGTCTTTTCCGTCTGCCGGTCTGCCAGCCTGCTTGCCGTAAGGCCGTTTACACCGTGAATGGTCCTGCGCAAAGAGCTGGCCGCTACAATAATGACTTTTTCATTGGTTTCCTCCCAAAATCAGAGGAGTTTTTGCACGGGGAACAACTGAGCAATGAGACGGCAGCGGCGGTGACTAAAGCGATCTGCACATGTACGCCACTTCTCGTCCTGACACACCAGATATTTCTACATCTACCACGTTTCCATTCCCCACCTCCTCTTCTGATCCTTCCTCCGCGTTTTCATCTTCTCCCTACCGTTTCTGTTTTCCTTCTTGTCATTTCGCAGTGTCCCTGGCCCTCCGCCTGCCTCGCGCACTTCCCCTTCCCTCCCTCGCTCCCACCATGTTTTGCCAACCAGTGGATTCCCTCCCTCCCTCCCTTTCCGTCCCTTGAGAATCTCCTTCTCCTCTTCCCCTCGCTTGTCCCTTGTCATGTCGCACCTTCGCCCTCTCTTTCCGCCATCGCCCTCCTCCTCCTCCGCTCCCCCTTCCTTCCCCTCCACCCTTTTATCTTCAATCTTGCAATCAACCTACCTAGCTACCAACGTAGCCTCTCCTCTTCTCTCTCACATTTCCTCTCCTTAAATCCCTTCCCTCAAACCCCTTTTCCAATTTCCTCTTCCTTTTCATGCTCATCCTCCTTACTTTTTCTCTGAATCCCTCTCTCAGCCCCGCCCCATACTACCTCTGTTCTCCCTTGCCCTCACCTACCCTTCTAAACTCGAAAGCTCCTCTCCCCTTCCTTTTCCTTTCCTACCCTATATTCATCTCCACTGAGTCACCTCCCCTTACCTCCCTTTCCCTCCCCTTGCCTGGCGACACGCTGCGTGGTTTCCCCTTGAAATATTCAATTCCCCTCGCTTACGCACTCAGCACAAGAACCCTCCGCTCCCTCCCTCCCTTTCCACAATTCGCACGTCATCGCTCTTCCAAACACGTTCCGTAACCATCGCCGACGCCACACAGCATCCCGGGCATGGAAACCCCGGACCTGCCTCGTATTACACCGTCACCACGCCTAAATGACGAAAAGAGGGGACACCCTGTCCATTCCATGTGATTTGATTCCCGAACACGAAGTCTAAATTTATATCAACCATCATGCCACAGTATAGTGATCTGTAATTCATCTTATCATACCACATTAACGTTTCCATTTCGATTCCTTGCAATCACAATCAAGACTAACAGGAGCTCGATGGGGGCATGGTCGGAAACATACGCTGTCGGCCTATGACTCGATACTAGCCGATACATAAATGGACAGTGACTTAACCAACTGCGCTATCGAGAGTGATGTAATGGGGACCATTCAGTGTATGTTGTTATATATATATATATATATATATATATATATATATATATATATATACACATTTATATTTCTTATATATGTACACACACACACACATATATATCTATGTATATATATATTATATGCTAATAAGAACACGGGTACGTGTGTTCACTTATGCAAAGTAGACCACTTGGAAAAAGAAACTAACGAAGCAGAGCGCTTTCGTATATTACATCTTCAGTGCAACAAGTACTTGTTGCACTGAAGATGTAATATACGAAAGCGCTCTGCTTCGTTAGTTTCTTTTTCCAAGTGGTCTACTTTGCATATATATATATATATATATATATATATATCTATATATATATATACACACACACACATATGTATATATATTTGTACAACACTGAATGGGTCCCAGTGATTAGAGATACATTTTAACAACCACAATGCACTTTAATTCTAAACCATCAAAGGCCGACATGCAGAAATTGAAATGCGGTACTGCTAAGGACTCGAACCCAGCATCCTCATGACAACTTGTCATGCAGATGCTGGGTTCGAGTCCTTGGCAGTACCGCATTTCAATTTCTGCATGTCGGCCCTTGATGGCTTAGAATAAAAGTGCATTGTGGTTAAATATATACATATATATATATATATATATATATATATATTCGTGAAGCGTGGCACATTATTTTTCAAGTATATTCTGTTGGAAACGACAGCAAATTAATTAGAAAAAAAAAGTCCTAAGCTTTGTGGCTTCAGGAGAGTAGATTTATGTGGAAAAGAGAAGAGAAGAAATAAATTTCCAATAGACTCATTGACTGTCGGAGAACGAGATAAAATGAACAGAAAATCTGTATATTTCGACTACTATCTGTGGTCCTCTTCAGCAGAATGATACATAGTGTGGTGTATGAGAATATATATAGTTAAGAGGGGTACATTTGGGGACAGGGAAAATAAAGGATTCAGGTTTTATGTCCTTGATGAGGTCGGGGCGAAGGTTGACTTATGGTGAGGTCAAGTCCGACTGCATCTTCGATGTGATGGGCATCGTCCACTGTGAGTTCTTGCCACAGGGTGAGATGATCAACCAGCATATCTACAAAGAGATACTTTGGCATTTGCTTCCTTCACGCGGGAAGAGGTGAGAGTTGTGGCAGGACAACTCGTGGCTGTTTCACCATGAAAATGCGCCTGCTCACAATGCCCTGAGAATCCGACAGTTCCTTGCCGAGAAGGACTTCGCCTTGCTGAAGCAACCTCCCTACTCACCCGACATGTTTAGCATATCAATATAAGAAACAGTGTTATATAGACTTGCCACAAGTATACATGGAACGGTATAAGCCTACATGTAGTATATATCACTGTGCATCCCACAAGATTCTTGTTGAAACTTGTTCTAAGTAGCTTCTCACTGAGTTAGTTGCTGCTTTGGAATCAACCAGGAAGGATGTCTTCTGGACCTGGCAGAGTGGTTCCTTTAGACAGAAAAAATTATCCTGTCTAGAATTATTTTGAAAAGCTACCAACTTCTGGCAAAGGGTACCGAGCTAAATGCAAAGACTGCAGCCAGGAACTACAGGGCATTGTGTCGAAATTAAAAACTCATAGAGATAAATGCCAAGGTCAGCCACAGCATGCAGAAGAAATTGATGACCCAGGTAAATAATTTTACTTATACTGTGTGCATTTCTCCCTTTTCATATGCAACTCTATAAATTTGGTGAACAATGGAGAGCATGTGCAATAAAAATGTGAAGGCCTAAAGAGATGATACTTCAACTTCATTACTTCTAAATTTGGGTAATGACTATATCACTATAATATACTGTATCCACTCAACTTTGGGGCCTAGATGATTGTTATTCATTCCATTCAACATTGTGTAATATATTTCATAGGTTCCATTGGAATTCAGCCCACATGGGATTCAGCCCAAAGGGATTTAGCCTAACCTAACCCAACTAACCCATTATTTTTAGTGAATTTAAAAGTGGACTGAATCCTGTGTGGGCTGAATTCCAAGCCCACCTATTTCATATTCTGTTAATTATTTCCAAATAATTTACTGGCTTGTGTGAATATGATCATTATCTAAAAAAATAACTACTGTACTCAAAAGTAGCCTAAATCACACTGTATTCATTCATCTATTTATAAATTATGCAATATGCTAAATTTTTCTGTTTCCATCTGTATCAACAGCTTCAATCCCTTCATCATCGGCTCCACTTGAATTATCTGCAAACTTGAATCCACCATTAAAAAGGTCACAACAGGCGCCACTTCTGCTAAATCATTTTCATCTAAAAGAAAGTCATCAACATCTCTGGACAGATTTATCATAAAAACTTCAGCCTCTCAAAAGAAAAATCTCGACAAAGAAGTTGCAAGAACTATATTTGCTATAAATTCACCATTTCGTCTTGTTAAGCATCTTCAGTTTCTCAAGATGGTTCAGAACCTGAGGCCAGGTTATATTCCTCCATCCAGAAAAGATATTGCTGATAAGTAATTGGATCTTGTGTATGAAAAGGAATATAAAAAGTGTGCAGATGACCTGAATAATGACACTGTATGTCTTTCAATTGATGGATGGTCTAGCATCCAAAATGAGCCCATAATATGTGCCACTCTAACAACATCCACTGGTCGGATTTATTTAGTTGACACAATAGACACATCAGGGAAACCTCACACTGCTGAATATCTTCTACAACTTGTACAAAATTCGATCAAGAAGGCTGAACAAGATTTTGGTTGTCACATTGGAAGTGTTGTGATAGACAATGCAGCAAATGTCACCAAGATGAGAAAACTCTTGGAGGAACCGAGTGAACCTGAGCATACCGTCTTCACATACGGTTTATACCGTTCCTTGTATACTTGTGGCAAATCTATATAACACTGCTCCTTATATTGATATGCTAAAAATGTCCTTTAACAATAAAATCGCATATCAGATAGCGATCCCACAATATTCAAAATCTATAAAAAAAAAAAAAATCTATTTAAATCAAATAAATCTGATTGATAAAAAAAAATCGATTTTTCATAAAAAAAAAAAAGAAAAAAAAAAAAAATCGCCAACCCTGGTGTCCACTAACCTCATACAATAACACCTGTTGAGTCCGGTTAAAATTGGCATATCAAAACATAGCAGTGCCTTAAACATACTTATTTATTTCACTATAAAAGTTTATATTAACTTATACTGCATTGAATAATCCAATAGTTGACATATTTGTCCTATATACAATGTTAGGTTTCTAGTTTTGATATATTTGTCCAATATAAAATGTTAGGTTACAAAGAAAGCAATGGCCTCCGCTAGCGGACCCAGGGATCTGGGTGCGCACGTCCTGTGCAATAGTAGTCCTTGATATATATATATATATATATATATATATATATACATATAAATATATATATATACATATAAATATATACATATATATACATATATATATATATACATATATATACTATATATATGTGTGTGTGTGTGTGTGTGTGTTTACCTAGTTGTAAATACAACTAGGTAAACACACACACACACACATTATATATATATATATATATATATATATATATAGTCACTATCCGAGTTACGACCTAGATTAGTTCCGACCACCCAGTCGTAAGTCGGATTGGTCGTAAGTCGCATCCCATTCAAAATGGCCGATACGAGGGTTATACGCTAGGATACATTATATCAATCTGTTGCGTTTTTAAGTAATTTTTTTCTATTGAATACTATTAGATACAAGCTGTTTACTGCTTATTTATCAATTTTATGCCTTTTACTTTCCTTTTTGTTGTTTTTCTTAGTTTTTCAATGCTTTATTACTGTACTGTATTTCAGTATATATACGTATACAGGTACTGTATGTATATACTATACCTGTATACGCACACACACACACACACATACGTATTAGATATAACCTTGCTTTCCATTCTTAAGGTTTTTGAATTGTAGTTTCCTTTTAATATTTTTTTCTTAACTTATGGGATCCAATGTATTTAACGTTTCGTCCAACAGGGCTTCTTCAGAAATAACATAGTGCACAAACATCTGACTCGTTATATAATCCGAGCTTGCGGGGAGAAACGAACATAAAACTGGTGTAAACACAATTTGAGTAAATTGATTGTTACTTTGTTATTGAAATTGCTAAAGGTTTATTTATTGTAAAAAATCCATTGTTTTGATCTATATTAATAATGCCATTGTTAGACATAGATACGGTATGGGCCACATTGCTGACTGGAATAATTCTAAGATTATTAAATATAAAAACCATACTATGAAACGTAGATATTTTGAATCTGTTTTTATATCTCTCCTTGATAATGTAAATCAGGACAATGGATTTTTTTTTTTTTTTTTTTTACAATAAATAAACCTTTAGCAATTTCAATAACAAGCAATTTACGCAAATTGTGTTTACACCAGGTTCATGTTCGGTTCTTCCCTCAAGCTTGGGTTATATAAGGAGTCAGATGTTTGTCCACTATGTTATTTCTGAAGAACCCCTGCTGGGCGAAACGTTAAATACATTGGATCCCATACTCTGCGTTTGGCTTCTCTCCTACAGTTGTATACAGCATTGTTTTCAGTTGCTTAGTTGTTAATATGATATGGTAGGTTAAAGAAAGAAAATACTTATTATAGAGTATTCTTATTAGTACATACATATACCAAGGCTTTTTCCCCCTTCCAAGGGAGGTAGCCAAAAAGGGAAAGGCATAAAAACACTCCCACCCATTTCATCCCTAAATACACTCCACACCCCTCCCACCCTTCCTCTCATCTGAGCACCTCCTGGATGATGGGTCATCCCTGCACCCTGCCCACCGCCCTGGGTCAGAAGCAGTGTCGCAAGACACAGTACATCCACAGCGAGGCCGCTTCATTTAATCGGCGACCCCCCCTCTCCGTCCCCCTTTGCATATAAGGCGAGGACGGGGAGAAATCCCTTCGGGCTGCGTCAAAATCTACTCACACACACTACCCCACCCCCCACTTCCCCGCCCATTCCTCCTCATGCAGTCACAACATCATCCATATACAACCATTCTCCACTCACCTCTGTCTTCCGTCCTCAACAGACATTCCCCTCTTCCCCAAAGCCCCCTTCACCCCATCCATCCACCTCATCCTAGGACGTCCCCTCATGTTCACTCCCTCCACATCTGCCTTCCATACCTCTTTTACTAGTCTTTCTTCACTCATTCTTTCCATGTGTCCAAACCATCCTAATATTCTTTCATCAACCCTATCTCCCAAATCCTTTTTCACCCCTGTTCTCCTCCTCACCTCCTCATTTCTCACTCTATCTAGCCTAGTAACCCCCAAATAAGGAAGGATGAGGTGAAGGCAGCTGTAAAGATGATGAAAGCAGGTAAGGCACCTGGACTGGATGGATGTCATGCAGAATGTCTGAAAAAGGGAGGTGCAGTGATGGTGGACTGGTTGGTGAGGTTATTTAATGTTTGCTGGAGAGAGGGTAGAGTACCGGAGGACTGGAGTAGTGCCTGTATAGTTCCTCTTTACAAGGGAAAAGGGGACAAGTGTGAATGTAGTAATTTCAGAGGGATTAGCCTGTTGAGTGTAGTAGGGAAGGCTTATGGGAGGATCTTAATTGAGAGGATTAGGAGAGGAACAGAGGGAGTAATTGGTGAGGAACAGTGTGGATTTAGGACGGGTAGAGGTTGTGTAGATCAGATCTTTGTGGTAAGACAGATATGTGAGAAAGCTATAGGAAAGGGGAAGGATGTTTTTTGGGCTTTCATGGATCTGGAAAAGGCTTATGATAGGGTATACAGAAAGGCACTGTGGGAAGTTATGCAGATTTATGGGATAGGAGGAAAGCTTTTGGGAGCTGTCAAGAGTTTTTATGAGAGTAGTAGAGTATGTGTTAGGATTAGAAATGGAGAGAGTGAGTGGTTTGAAGTAAAGGTGGGACTTCGTCAAGGATGTGTTATGTCGCCCTGGCTGTTCAACTTATACATGGATGGGGTGGTGCGAGAGGTGAATGCTAGGGTAGTGAGTCAGGGCTTGGAGATGGTTAAAGAAAATGGAGAAAAGTGGGAGGTGAGCCAGCTGTTGTTTGCGGACGACACTGCGCTTGTGGCAGGGTCAGAGGAGGGATTGAGGAAGCTGGTGGCAGAGTTTGGGAGAGTATGTGATAGAAGAAAGCTAAAGATAAATGTGGGTAAAAGTAAGGTGATGAGATGTACAAGGGGTGAAAGTGGCAGTAGACTGGAAGTGAACATTAAGGGAGAGCGACTGGAGGAAGTGGATAGTTTTAGATACTTGGGTGCAAGTGTAGCAGGAAAAGGTGGAGTGAAGGTGGAGGTAGAATGTAGATTGAGAGAAGCGAGTAAATGCCTTGGTGGTTTAAAGAGTGTAATGAGGAATAGACATTTGGGAATGGATGAGAAGAGGAGACTGTATGAAGGAGTGATTGTGCCAACAGCACTGTATGGGGCAGGAACGTGGAACATAAGAGAAGAAGAGAGGAGTTTGAATGTGTTGAGATGAGGTGTCTGAGAAATTCTTATTAGTAAAATCATAATAGGCATCTCCTAGACGTGGTCGTAAGTACATAAATATCCTTCATCCTTAATTAATTTATCAAACTCTTCCACAAATGCCTTAGCTGCAGGCGCATCACTGTTAGCAGCCTCACCTTTCGACAACACGTGGTGAACCTGGTAACGCTCTCGAAAGCGACGAAACCACCCAGCACTCGCTATGAATTCATGTGAAAAGTATTCCTTACCTGCACGTTCTTTCAACATGCGAAATTAATTTGTAGCCTTACTTTGCACTGCTTGCAACATCACTTTTACATTTCTTTTCCTACCATCTTCCAACCACGTGTATAGCAACTTTTCCATCTCTGCTATAATTGTCGTACGCGATGCCGGGCTGCCACAACATCATACGAGCTGTGCTGCCAGACATATACAGTAAACTCATAAAAGGCATCGGCTAGACGTGATCGTAAGTACGG
>NC_134793.1:60895174-60937674 GCF_046742065.1 Oratosquilla oratoria | reverse complement strand
AATTAAGTCACAAGTTTCGGTCGGCTGCATGACATCAATGCATCCCTCTAATTTCCTGCTCACCCTACAAGGACGCGCTCAGTGTCGGCTTGGCCTCTGTAGCGAGAGAATTTTGTTGTGTTCTGATTTACGCCATTTAGTGACCGTTTTTTTTTTTTTTTTTTTTTTAAGTTTGGGAGTATTTGTGGCTTTAATATGGGGAAAGCGAGGCAGTTATCGTCTGAAACCATTGCCCAAATTATCGGTAAGCAAACTGAGAAAATAGCTGACCAACTTAAAATAAGCGACCGTGTTGTGAGGCGTTACGTTGCTAGGTGGAGGGAGGGAGAGTGTGATTCCATACCAATTCAGAAAGAGCGGTCTGGTAGGCCTCGTAAGACCTCTAGGCGTCTTGATAACACTGTTAAGAGAGACCTAGAGAAGAGTCCTCATATTTCAGTCCGTAAAATTAAGGAAAATAATAGTTGTCTGTTCAGTGAAGTGTCTGTATGTACTGCTAGCCGACGTGTTCATGAGTTTGGTTATACAAGATACTGTCCCGTCAAAAAACCGTCTCGAACCCATGTGCAGGAGGTTCGTAGGTTTGCTTATGCTCTAAAATATATTCAGTGGGATGATGCTGACTGGCTGGACATGTTTTGGTCTGATGAAGCAATGTTCACAGTGACTGAGGGGAGGGGTGGTAATGTGTATCGGAAGCGTGGCAGTGACCCCCTTGACCCATGCTACCTTTGTGGAACCGTGAAACGCCCCAGTTCATTAATGGTATGGAGTTGTTTCTCAGGCAGGGGCTTGGAGAGGCTTATTGTGTTGCCTGCCAATATTAAAATCGACCAGTACATTTATTATGAGCTGCTAAATGAACATCTGGAGGAGTGCTTTGAGTTAACAGGCGAAAGTGTGTTCCAACAGGATAGTGGCCCCTGCCACACTGCCAAATCCGATATAACCTGGCTTAAAGACGGTGAGATTAAGTTCATTGAGGATTGGCCCGGAAACAGTCCAGATTTAAACCCGATTGAAAATCTTTGCCAGGTGGACACGGGTTACAAGGAAAGGACGCCAGCACTCTCCCCCAAGTTAGAGAAGGAAATTAGGTTTGTTGGGATGCTATACCTACCCAAAAGCTACATGATCTTGCTATGTCCATGCCACGACGCCTGAGGGAGGTCAAGAAACGCAAAGGATGCCTAACAAAGTATTAAGGGTAAGATTAATATTTTTATAAAACTTTTATCATGCTACAACTTGTCTGACACATACCCGGCCTAAACTGTTGTCGAACACTGTATATTATATATATATATATATATATATATATATATATATATATATATATATATATATATATATATATATATACATATATACGTATATCTGACACCGCTGTCGAAAAAAATAAAGATTTGAATAATCGAGTATTATATTTCGACAGCTAACTGCAATCCCTTCAGTAGTAGCTGCTACTGAAAAGGACTGCAGTAACCAGTCAAAATATAAGACTCGTTTATTCAGCTCTCTTTTTTCCGACTGTGTTATTTGTAATTTACAAATGTGTTACTACATCTTTCACCAGTGATTTATATATATATATATATATATATATATATATATATATATATATATATATATATATATGTGTGTGTGTGGTGTGTGTGTGTGTGTGTGTGTACATATATTATATACACACGCATATATATATATATATATATATATACATATATATATATATATGTGTGTGTGTGTGTGTGTGTGTGTGTGTGTGTGTGTGTGTGTGTGTGTGTGTGTGTGTGTGTATGCGTGTGTGTATTTACCTAGTTGTATCTTACGGGAAAGGGAGCTATGCTCATGGTGTCCAGTCTTCATATCTCGTTTTATCCAAACTATTTTTAAATTTGTGTATCGTTATTGCACATACCACATTTTCATCTAACTTGTTCCAAACGTCTATTACCCTATAGGGAAAGCTGTTCTTTTTCAGGTCTCTTCTAAAACTGTCATTCTTGATTTTTTCTGTGTCCTCTTGTATCTCTATCCCATTTTATTAGATCCTCTCTATCAATAGTTTCTATGCCTTTCATGATTCTATAAATAGTTATCAAGTCTCCTCTCTCTCTTCTTTGCTCTAATGTCTGTAGCTAAAGTTTTGCTAGTCTCTCTTCATATGATAGTTCTGAGAGTGTTGGTGCCAATTTCGTAACTACTCTTTGTATTCTTTCAAGTTTTGTTATACATCTTTTGTACTTGATGACCATGTCGTCGCTGCATACTCCAATCTTGGTTTTATCAAAGTGACTAGTATTTTCTTCACCATTTCTTCGTCCAGGTATGTAAATGCCACTTTGATTGTTTTTATTGAATTATAAGTTTCTCCAAAAATTTGTTTATATGTTTTTCAGGGGACATATTATTCATAATAATGACTCCCATGTCCTCCTCATTTTCTACTTTTTTTCATTTCTCCCTCCCCCAATTTATATGATCCCACTAATCTTTTTTTTTTTTTTACTTCTTCCAAATTCCATTATACTGTACTTCTTGATATTGAATTCCATCTCCCACTTCCTACTCCATTCCCATACTTTACTGAGATCACTCTGCAGCGACTTACAATCTTCTACAGCGTTCACTTTTTTCAACAATTTTGCATCGTCTGCAAAGAAGCTCTTATATCTTTCAATTCCTTCATCCATATCATTAATATATATAGCATACATTATTGGGGGCAGAACTGTTCCTTGTGGAACTCCACTAATCACTTAATCTCAATTAGTGTGTTTGTCTCTTATCACCACTCTCATTTTTCTTTCATGCAAGAAGTCTTCCATCCACTTCAGCAGTTTGCCCTATATTCCTCCTGCAGTTTCTAATTTCTTTAGCAATTTCTTGAGTGGCATCTTATCAAAAGCTTTTTTTCAGGTCTAGAAATGAACAATCAGCCCATCCATCTCTTTCTTGAATTACATCTATTAGCCTTGAAAAGAAACACATTAAGTTTGTGACACATGATCGTCCTTGTTTAAATCCAAATTTAATACGTTGCTTTTTTCCAAATGCCTTACCCATCTAATTTTGATAATTCTTTCACAAATTTAAGCTATCGTACTTATCAGAGAGACCGGTCTATAGTTACTATGGTGTTCCTTGTTCCCCCTTTATATATTAGTACTATATTTGTTCTTCTCCAATCTTCTGGAACTTTTCCTTCTTTCAATGAACTGCTATGTATTTTGTCTGTTAGTTCACTCCTGCATTCTCTCAAAATCCAGTTTGCCATTTCATCTGCTCCATGCGATTTTCTGACATCGAGATTACTCAAGTGATTCATTATTTCATTCTTTGTTATTTCTATCTCCCTTGCAAACACCGATTTAAAATGCTTGTTCATAATTTATGCCATTTCTATTTCCTCTGTGTATTCAACTCCTCCTTGTCGTAGTTTCTCTAATTCTTGTTTGTTTTTCAATTTGTTGTTTATAAATCTGTAAAATAGTTTTGGTTGCTCTTTACATTTTTCTATGACATATTTTTCGTATTTTCTCTTATCTTCTCTGCACACTTGTACATATTCATTTCTATAACTAGTATATATTTTCCATTTTTCAGATCATTGCCTTTTTTCCATTTTATCCAAGCTTTATCCCTTTTGTCTTTTAACTCCCTACATTTTTTGCTGTACCAACACTTTACATATCCTTTTTCATGTTTTTGTCTTAGAGCATACTTTTCCACTCCTTCTTTATAAATTTTTGTCAAAATATTCATTTTCTTTCCTACTGTTGTTTCCTCTTGTGTATCCTTTCCCAGTCTGCCTTTTGAAAGAATTCTCTTATTTTACCGACTTTGTTTTTCCATACATCAATCTTCCCTTTCTATGTTCGTTTTTTCCAGTTCAACTAATATGTGGTCACTTTTACTTATTGGTGTCTTATATTCAATCTTGTCCACTATTTCGGGTTCTGATGTGATTATTAGGTCCAGCCTCGATGGTTCTTCCTCATTTTTATACCTAGTATTCTCTTGTATCAATTGCATCATTGTATGTTCTATAATCATATCAAGTAGTACATTTCCCCATAGGTCGTCTTCGCCCTTCACTGTCATCTCTTCCCAGCAGATTTCTTTACAAATAAAGTCACCCATTATAAATATTCCTCCTCCATCTTCCATTATCTTAGTGTTATCCTTGTGTCTTCTAACATATTTTTGTGTTCTCTCTCTTCCCATGAAGCCGTTTTAGGAGGCACATAATTTACTACAAACTTCCTGCTCTTCCCATCCCTTTTCTCCACTTCCATCATAATCATCTCTACTTTATTCTTTCCATATGTGACATTCTTCACATTTATATCCTTCTTAGTCAGGAACATAACTCCACCCTCTTGTTTTACCTCTCTGTTTCTAATCCAATAATTATATGCACCATGTCCTACACTGTTGGGTGGTAGTGGACCTTTCAACTTTGTTTCTACAAGTCCCATTATGTCTGGTTCTTTTTCCTTCAGGTAATCATGCAGTTAGTTCAAACCTGTTATCAAGCCATCTATATTTGTGTAAGACACTTTTAATTTTCTGCTACTTCCATCGTGTTTTCTGTTTTCCTTCCGTTTTTCTCTGCTATGAATCATTTCCTCACTTTCATATCCACTACTCTCCAATAGAATTTCTCTTTTTCTGACTCGTTTTCTCGTTTTTTCCTTAGTTTCTAGTCTTTTTGTTTTCTCATCCTCTCTTACCTCTTTATTCGTTTCCCTTTTTAACCATACCTGTTTATACTGATCACTTTTTGCTAGTTTCCCTGTTTTTGCTAAGATATTCTCTGCTGTCGTTTGTGACCTGAATTTGACCTTAATTTGTCTGGCCTTATCTGTATTGTATTTCCCTATTCTATATATTTCTTCAATTTCTTTCCTTGTTTCTTGTTCATCCTCTAGAACTACTTTTAATATCTTGTTTACCTTTTCCTTCTTTTACTCTTGTAGTCCTATTTGGATTATACTTCTCTTCCATCCCTAATATAATTTTACATTTCTTTTCGTCCGCTAAGTCTCTTACTATATTCTCCTTCTCTCTCATCACTTTGATAACTGTGTCCTTAATTTGTTCTTTCATCTGCTGTGTCACTATATATCTTAATTCAATTTTGCTGTTCACTTGGACTTTTCTCTCTGTACCTCTTTTGCTATGGACTCTTTATTCTTTTTATTATTCTTTAATTCCTCATTCTCATCTTTTACTTCTTTGAACTGTCTTTTTAATTCTTCTATTTCTTTATTTAGGTTTTGGTTCTCCTTCTTTAGTTCTTCCAATTTATCAAATCTTTGTGTAATCCGTGTAAGTTGGCTGAACCTAACCTCCCTGTGTTCGTTCATTTTTCTATAGTTTTTCCTCTAGACTTGCTAATCGGGGGAGGTTGGCATCCCCTCCATCATTAAATCCATGGAAATTATTATCTCTACTTTTTACTGTGTTGTTCTTATCTATATTTCTAATTTCAGTGCCTTTACTGATATTTTCAACTTCACCTGCGTCGTCTGCAGCCCTTTTGTTGACAATCCTTCTGATCGCCGCAACCGTCTCATTTCCTTCCATTTTTCTCAGTGATCCCTCCCTTTCTCCTTTTTCTTCACATTCCCACTACACGAGCTTTCCCCTTCCCTACTAATACAACAAAGGTACTTCCTCGTCATTGGGATCCACGAAATTTGAAGTTTTCCTGGAGTTCCAAACTTCGCTGTCACTTCGACCGTTGTGTGTCTCCTTTCTCATTTCCTTCCATTTTCCTCAGTGATCCCTCCCTTTCTCCTTTTTCTTCACATTCCCACTACACGAGCTTTCCCCTTCCCTACTAATACAACAAAGGTACTTCCTCGTCATTGGGATCCACGAAATTTGAAGTTTTCCTGGAGTTCCAAACTTCGCTGTCACTTCGACCGTTGTGTGTCTCCTTTCTCATTTCCTTCCATTTTCCTCAGTGATCCCTCCCTTTCTCCTTTTTCTTCACATTCCCACTACACGAGCTTTCCCCTTCCCTACTAATACAACAAAGGTACTTCCTCGTCATTGGGATCCACGAAATTTGAAGTTTTCCTGGAGTTCCAAACTTCGCTGTCACTTCGACCGTTGTGTGTCTCCTTTCTCATTTCATTCCATTTTCCTCAGTGATCCCTCCCTTTCTCCTTTTTCATCACATTCCCACTACACGAGCTTTCCCCTTCCCTACTAATACAACAAAGGTACTTCCTCGTCGTTGGGATCCACGAAATTTGAAGTTTTCCTGGAGTTCCAAACTTCGCTGTCATTTCGACCGTCGTGTGTGTGTGTGTGTGTGTGTGTGTGTGTGTGTGTGTGTGTGTGTGTGTGTGTGTGTGTGTTTACCTAGTTGTATTTTACGAGAAGGGGAGCTAAGCTTGTGGTGTCCCGTCTTCATATCTCATTTTATCTAAACTATTTTTAAATTCATGTATTGTTTTTGCACACACCACTTTCTCATCTAACTTGTTCCAACTGTCTATTACTCTGTGAGGAAAGCTGTTCTTTTTCACATCTCTTCTATAGCTGTCTTTCTTGATTTTCTTTCCGTGCACTCTTGTATTTCTATCATCCCATTTTATCAGATTCTCTCTATCAATAATTTCTATGCCTTTCATGATTCTGTAAATAGCTATCAAATCTCCTCTCTCTCTTCTTTGCTCTAGTGTCTGTAGTTCAAGTTTTGCTAGTCTCTCTTCATATGATAGTTTTGAGAGTGTTGGTGCCAATTTTGTAATTGCTCTTTGCATTCTTTCAAGTTTTTTTTATAAAAAAAATTGTACTTGGTGACCACATCGTTCCAGCATATTCCAATCTTGGTCTTATCAGAGTGAGAATTTTCTTCACCATTTCTTCATCAAGGTATGTAAATGCCACTTTAATTGTTCTTATTAAATTATAAGTTTCTCCAAAAACCTTATGTTTCTCAGGTGACATATTATTCATAGCAATGACTCCCAGGTCCTTCTCATTTTCTACTTTTTTTATTCCTTCTTCTCCCAATTTATATGATCCTGTTATTCTGGTTTTGCTTTTTCCAAATTCCATTATACTACACTTTTTAGTGTTGAACTCCATCTCCCACTTCCTACTCCATTCCCATACTTTATTTAGATCACTCTGTAGTGACTCACAATCTTCTTTCGTGTTCACTTTTTTTAATAGTTTTGCATCATCTGCAAAGAAGCTCATATAACTTTCAATTTCTTCATCCGTATCATTAATATATATAGCAAACATTATTGGGACCAGAACTGTTCCTTGTGGAACACCACTTATTACGTCATCCCATCTTGAGTGTTTGTCTCTTATCACTACTCTCATTTTTCTTTCTTGCAAAAAGTCTTTCATCCATTTAAGCAGTTTGCCCTGTATTCCTCCTTCAGTTTCTAATTTCTTAAGCAACTTCTTATGTGGTGCTTTGTCAAAGGCCTTTTTTAGGTCTAGAAATGCACAATCTCTTTCTTGTATTATATCTATTAGCCTTGAATAGAAACATATTAAATTAGTGACGCATGATCGTCCTTGTCTGAATCCAAATTGCCTTGGATCAAGCACGCTGTTTTTTTTTTTTTTTTTTTTTTTTTTTTTTTTATATTTTACCCATTTACTTTTGATAATTCCTCCACACATTTTTTGCTATTGTACTTGTTAGAGAGACTGGTCTATAGTTGGTAGGGTCTTCTTTATTACCTCCTTTATATATAGGTACTATATTTGCTTTTTTCCAATCTTCTGGAACTTTTCCTTCTTTCAAGGAACTATTTATTATGCTATGTATTTTGTCTGCCAGTTCATTTCTGCATTCTTTCAAAATCCAGTTTGCTATTTCATCTGGTCCATGTGATTTTCTAACATCAAGATTACTCAAGTGTTTCATTATTTCATTCTTTGTTACTTCTATTTCTTTCATAGGGGGGCCTTTCTCTTTCCATTCGATCTCTTCCGGTTGTATATTCTCCCTTGTAAACACTGATTTAAAATGCTTGTTCATAATTTCCGCCATTTCTATTTCCTCTGTGTATTCAACTCCTCCTTGTCTTAATTTCTCCAAATCTTGTTTGTTTTTCAGTTTGTTGTTTACAAATCTGTAGAATAGTTTTGGTTTATATTTACATTTTTCTATGACATCTTTTTCATATTTTCTCTTTTCCTCTCTGCACGCTTGTACATATTCATTTCTATAACCGGTATATATTTTCCATTTTTCAGGTCTTTTGTCTTTCTTCGATTTGGTCCAAGCTTTGTCTCTTTTGTCTTTTAACACTATACAACTTTTGTTGTAACAGCACTTTACATATTCTTTTTCTTGTTTTTGTCTTGGGACATACTTTTCCACTCCTTTTCTATAAATTTTTGTCAAAATATTCCATTTCTCTTCTAATGTTGTATCTTCTTTGTGCATTCTTTCCCAGTTTTCATTTTGAAAGAATTCTCTTATTTTATCAAAATTTGTTTTTTCATACATCAATCTTCTTTTTCTATATTGTTCATTTCTTTTCATGTATTTTTTCTCAATTAGTTCTAGTTCTATCAATATGTGGTCACTTTTACTTATTGGTGCCTGGTATTCTATCTTTTCCACTATTTCAGGTTCTGATGTGATTATTAGGTCTAGTCTCGATGGTTCTTCATTTCTATACCTAGTGTTCTCCTGAATCCATTGTGTCATTGTGTGGTCAATAATCATCTCAAGTAGAACATTTCCCCATGAGTCTTCTCCACCCTTTACGGTCATCTCTTCCCACCAGATTTCTTTGCAATTAAAGTCGCCCATAACTATTCTTCCTCCATCTTCCATTATCTTTTTTAGTGTTATTCTTGTGTCTTCTAACATACTTTTATGTTCACTCTCTTATCACGAGGCTGTTTTTGGGGGCACGTAGTTTATTACAAACTTTCTGCTCTTCTTATCTCTGTCTTCTACTTCTATCATAATCATCTCTACTCTATTCTTTCCATATGTGACACTCTTCACGTTTATATCCTTCTTAGTCAGGAACATAACTCCACCCCCTTGTTTTATATCTATTTCTAATCCAATAATTATATGTATTGTGTCCTATGCTGTTGGGTGGTAGTGGACCTTTTAATTTCGTTTCTACAATTCCCATTATGTCCGGTTCTTTTTCCTTCAGATACTCGTACAGTCCTGTTATTAATCCATCTATATTTGTGTAGGATACTCTTAACTTTCTGTTATTTCCATTGTATTCTCTGTTTCTTTTTTGTTTCTCTGTGTTATGGTCCATTTCCTCAATTTCATATTCACTACTCTCCAGTAGAATTCTTGTTTTTCTGACTCCATTCTGGTCTCGTTTTTTTTTTTTTTTTTTTAGCTTCTTTCCTTTTCATTTTTTCTTCCTAACTTTCCTCTTTATTCATTTCTCTTTTTATCCATACCTTTTTATATTGTTCACTTGCTGCTAGCTTCCCTGCTTTTGCTAAGATATTCTCTGCTGTTGTTTGTGATCTGAATTTAATCTTAATTGGTCTGGTCTTATCTGTACTATACTTTCCGAGTCTAAATTTCTCTTCAATTTGTTTCATTATTTCAGGTTCATCTTCCTGAACTAACTCTAGTAATCTGCTTACTTTTTCATTTTCTTCATTGATTCTTGTGGTTCTATCTGGGTTATGTTTCTCTTCCATTCCTAATATAATTATACATTTCTTTTTATCTGCTAAGTCTCTTACAATATTCTCCTTCTGTCTCATCACTTTGATAACTGAGTCTTCAGTTTGTTCTTTCATTTGCTGTTTAATTATATCAGTAAATGCAATTTTACTGTTTTCCTGTATTTTCCTCCACCCCTGTGCTTATTTTGCTATGGCCTCTTTATTGTCTTTATTGTTCCTTTTTAATTCTTCATTCTCCTCTTTTACTTCTTTTAACTGTCTTTTTAATTCTTCTATTTCATTAGTTAAGTTTTTGTTCGCCTTCTCTAGTTCTTCCAATCTTTCAACGCTTTGAGCAATTGACATTCTACTGAACCTAATCTCCCAATGTTCGGTAATTTTTTCAAGTTTTTCCTCTAGTCTTGCCAGTCAGGCGAGGTTAGCATCCGCCCCCCCCCCACCCTCATTAAATCCATGGAAATTATTATCCTCACCTTCTATTGTGCTGCTCTTATCTATGTTTCTAATATTTACATTTTTGTTAGTCCCTTCATCGTCACTAAATTGCTCTGGCCCGCGCTTGTTTACATGGCGTCTGCCTGCCTGGACCAAGTCCTCTCCTTCCTCATTTCCTTCCATTTCCCTCAGTAATCCCTCCCCTTCTCCTTTTTCCTCACTTTCCCACTACTCCACGAGCAATCCCCTTCCCTGCAAATACAATAGGTACTTCCTTTGCGTTGAGATCCAATAAAATTTCACTTTTTCTTCAGGACGTCAATCCTCGCCGTCTGTCCGACGTAAGTGTGCGTGCGTGCGCGCGCGCGTGTGTGTGTGTGTGTGTGTGTGTGTGTGTGTGTGTGTGTTCACCTTGGTCTTGGTCTTTGGATCACGTGTTGGACTCGTGATCGACAGCTATTTCCCTCCCGGAAGAGAGCTCAGAGCTCGTATGACCGATCTATGGGTAATGCTATGACCTTACACACACACACAACTCCCCGCCCACGAGAGTCGGAGTAACGACCCGAAGCGCAGCGATACCGAAATAATTTCGGCCCTGGGCAGGATTCGAACTAGGTACTGCCGCACCTCCGTACTGGCAGTCCAGTACTCTATCAACCGCGCCACCAAGTCGTGTGTGTGTGTGTGTGTGTGTGTGTGTGTGTGTGTGTGTGTGTGTGTGTGTGTGTATTTACCTAGTTGTATTTACCTAGTTGTATTTTACGGGAAGGGGAGCTATGCTCGTGGTGTCCCGTCTTCATATCTCATTTTATCTAAACTATTTTTAAATTCATGTATTGTTTTTGCACACACCACTTTCTCATCTAACTTGTTCCAATTGTCTATTACTCTGTGAGGAAAGCTGTTCTTTTTCAAATCTCTTCTATAGCTGTCTTTTTTATTTTCTTTCCGTGTCCTCTTGTATTTCTGTCATCAGTAATTTCTATGCCTTTCATGATTCTGTAAATAGCTATCAAATCTCCTCTCTCTCTTCTTTGCTCTAGTGTTTGTAGTTCAAGTTTTGCTAGTCTCTCTTCATATGATAGTTTTGAGTGTTGGTGCCAATTTTGTAATTGCTCTTTGTATTCTTTCAAGTTTTTTTGTTTTGTTTTGTACTTGGTGACCATATCGTTGCTGCATATTCCAATCTTGGTCTTATCAGGGTGATTAGGATTTTCTTCACCATTTCTTCATCCAGGTATGTAAATGCAACTTTGATTGTTCTTATTAAATTATAAGTTTCTCCAAAAATCTTATTTATATGTTTCTCAGGTGACATATTATTCATAACAATGACTCCCAGGTCCTTCTCATTTTCTACTTTTTTTATTCCTTCTTCTCCCAATTTATATGATCCTGTTATTCTGTTTTTGCTTTTTCCAAGTTCCATTATACTACACTTTTTTGTATTGAACTCCATCTCCCACTTCCTACTCCATTCCTGTACTTTATATAGATCTCTCTGTAGTGATTCACAATCTTCTTCTGTTTTCACTCTTTTTAGTAGTTTTGCATCATCTGCAAAGAAGCCCATATAGCTTTCAATTCCTTCATCCATATCATTAATATATACAGCAAACATTATTGGGGCCAGTACTGTTCCCTGCAGAACACCGCTTATTACTTTATCCCATTTTGAGTGTTGGTCTCTTATCACTACTCTCATTATTCTTTCTTGCAAAAAGTCTTCCATCCAATTTAGCAGTTTGCCCTGTATTCCTCCTTCAGTTTCTAATTTCTTAAGCAACTTCTTATGTGGTACTTTGTCAAAAGCTTTCTTTAGGTCTAGAAATGCACAGTCCGCCCATCCATCTCTTTCTTGTATTATATCTATTAGCCTTGAATAGAAACATATTAAATTGGTGACGCATGATCGTCCTTGTCTGAATCCAAATTGCCTTAGATTTAACACTTTGTTTTTTTCTAAATATTTTACCCATTAAATTTTGATAATTCTTTCACAAATTTTTGCTATTGTACTTGTTAGAGAGACTGGTCTATAGTTTGTAGGTTCTTCTTTATTTCCTCCTTTATATATAGGTACTATATTTGCTTTTTTCCAATCTTCTGGAACTTTTCCTTCTTTCAAGGAACTGTTTAGTATGCTATGTATTTTGTCTGCCAGTTCATTCCTGCATTCTTTCAGAATCCAGTTTGCTATTTCATCTGGTCCATGCGATTTTCTGACATCAAGATTACTCAAGTGTGTCAATATTTCATTGTTTGTTACTTCTATTTCTTCCATAGGGGGGACTTTCTCTTTCCATTCAATCTCTTCAGGTTGTATGTTCTCCCTTGTAAACACTGATTTAAAATGTTTGTTCATAATTTCCGCCATTTCCATTTCCTCAGTGTATTCAACTCCCCCTTGTCTTAATTTCTCCAAGTCTTGTTTGTTTTTCAGTTTATTGTTTACAAATCTGTAGAATAGTTTTGGTTGATCTTTACACTTTTCTATGACATCTTTTTCATATTTTCTCTTTTCCTCTCTGCACATTTGTACATATTCATTTCTATAACCGGTTTATATTTTCCATTTCTCAGGTCTTCTGTCTTTTTTCCATCTGGTCCAGGCTTTGTCTCTCTTGTCTTTTAACTCCCTACAACTTTTGTTGTACCAGCACTTTACATATTCTTTTTCTTGTTTTTGTCTTGGGACATACTTTTCCACTCCTTTTTTGTAAATTTTTGTCAAAATATTCCATTTCTCTTCCACTGATGTTTCTTCTTTGTATATTTCTTCCCAGTTTTCTTGTTGAAAGAATTCTCTTATTTTATCAAAGTTTGTTTTTCATACATCATTCTTCCTTTTCTATATTGTTAATTTCTTTTCATATATTTTTCTTCATTAAGTTCCAGTTCAATCAATATGTGGTCACTTTTACTTATTGGTGTTTTATATTCAATCTTGTCCACTATTCTAGGTTCAGATGTAATTATTAAGTCTAGTCTCGATGGTTCTTCTTCATTTCTATACCTAGTGTTCTCCTGTATCCATTGTGTCATTGTATGGTCGGTAATCATCTCAAGTAGAGCGTTTCCCCATGAGCCGTCTCCACCCTTTACTGTCATTTCTTCCCAGCAGATTTCTTTGCAATTAAAGTCGCCCATCATAACTATTCTTCCTCCATCTTCCATTATTTTATTTAATGTTATCTTTGTGTCCTCTAACATACTTTTTCTCTGTTTTTAATCCAATAATTATATGCATCATGTCCTACACTGTTGGGTGGTAGTGGGCCTTTTAATTTTGTTTCTACAATTCCCATTATGTCCGGTTCTTTTTCTTTCAAATAATCATTCAGCTCATTCAATCCTGTTATTAATCCATCTATATTTGTGTAAGACACTCTTAGTTTTCTGTCACTTCCATTGTGTTCTCTGTTTCCCTTTTGTTTTTCTCTTGTATGTCGAACCGCCTTAGTTTCATATTCACTACTCTCCAATAGAATCTCCCTTTTTCTGACTCCGTTCTGCTCTCGTTTTTTTTTTTCTTAGCTTCAAGTCTTTTCTGCTTTTCTTCCTCTCTTTCCTCTTTATTCATTTCCCTTTTTTATCCATACCTTATTATATTGTTCACTTGTTGCTAGTTTCCCTGTTTTGGATAAGATATTCTCTGCCGTCGTTTGTGACCTGAATTTAATCTTAATTGGTCTGGTCTTATCTGTACTATACTTTCCGAGCCTGAATTTTTCTTCAATTTCCTTCATAATTTCTGGTTCATCTTCCTGAACTAATTTTAGTAAACTGCTTACTTTTTCATTGTCCTCATTGGTTCTTGAGGTTCTATCTGGGTTATGTTTCTCTTCCATTCCTAATATAATTATACATTTCTTTTTATCAGCTAAGTCTCTTACTATATTCTCCTTCTGCTTCATCACTTTAATAACTGAGTCTTCAGTTTGTTCTCTCATTTGCTGTTTAATTATATCAGTAAATGCAACTTTACTGTTTTCTTGAATTGTCTTCCATCCCTCTCTGTTTTCTTTATTATTCATCTTTAACTCTTCATTCTCCTTTTTTACTTCTTTTAACTGTCTTTTTAGGTCTTCTATTTCCTTAGTTAAGTTTTTGTTCGCCTTCTCTAGTTCTTCCAATTTTTCAACCCTCTGTACAATGTTGTTAACATGACCGAACCTACGCTCCCAGTCCTCGATCATCTTATCGAACTTCTCTTCTAGTCTTGTCATTCGGGGGGGGGGGGTGTCCCCCCCACCCTCTTTAAATCCCTGGAAAATATTTTCATCACTTTCTACTGTATTGCTCTTATCTATACTTCTAATCTTTACATTTTTATTAGACATTTCGTCGTCGCTCAGCTGGTCGGGGGGCCGTTTTTTTGGTGTTTACATTTCGTTTGTCTGCCTGGGCCAAGTCTTCTCCTTCCTCATTTCCTTCCATTTCCCTCAGCAATCCCTCCCCTTCTCTTCTTTCCCTACTTTCCCACTACCCCACGAGCAATTTCTCCCCCACCCTGTAAATACAATAGGCACTTCCTTTGCTTTGGGATCCACGAAACTTCACTTTTCTTCAGAACGTTCTCTAAGCCGTCCGTTCGTTGAAGTGTGTGTGTGTGTGTGTGTGTGTGTGTGTGTGTGTGTGTGTGTGTGTGTGTGTGTGTGTGTGTGTGTGTGAAAGAGTGAATCTTGATACTATCTTAGATGTGCCGCCAGTTTCTCTTCGGGCCGGGAGGTCCTCCGAAAGTGTCCGTCCCGTCGGTTGTCATTCAGTTCACCATGGCTTTCGGCGGAATCCTCAGACTAACTCGGCGAGTGAACGTCTTCACAGAGAACAACCCGAGACTCCTCGAGAAGCCTTTCTGTCAAAATCGTCGCTGACGAGAGGTCGTCGTCGGTGGAAGGAATGGCTACAATGTCGTCATGGGTCGAGACCTCAAACCCTCGGGGAAGAACTCCCACATGTTATTATTCAATTTCTAAGTACCTTCTGGCGATTTTATTCAGTTGAGGTAGACGCCATATTCTCCATGGCCTCCTCTTCCTCGGTACTTCATTCGCCACTCACTCCTCAGTGGCCTCCTTTCTCACTCTACAGCACCGTCTCTCCCTCTCCTCCCTTCTGAATATGTTTGACAGCACTGCGAGTGGATGTCACAGTTTGTGACGTGTCGCTGTTGATACTTCTGTGACATTTCAAGAACCGTCACTGAAGGGCTGTTGCATTTTTCCTGGTGGCGAGAGATCGAAATGTCATCGTTACTTCGTTTCCGGTGTGGAGTTCCATTCTCTCTCTCTGTTCTCTTCGCTCTGTGAAGGGCATCATCCCATCATCAAATCAGTCGATTACAACACTCGTGTGAGACTCGAGCAGTGCCTTTCAACAAAAGCCGTATTTGCATGTTGATGCAATATGCCATTTTCTAAACGAAAAGTATACTGACTTTTTCTTTTTTTTTTGGGGGGGGGGGTTGTCTGCTGCCACATTGGTCACTCAAAATATTTTTATGTTTGCTTGGCGTCCTCGCGCAGGACTTTTAAAGGCACTCTTGAGACATTTTTTTTCTTATAGACAAACCTGATAGCAATTTTAGCATTCAGGAGTAACGCTGTGACTTCAAAAAATGGTTCGAACAGCTGACAACGTTTATGGATTAGGCCTACTGTTCTTGTTTGCCATCTGACACCATCTCCCCCTCCTCTTGCCTCCTGCAAGAGTCCCAAAACCAATCCACCTTCCCCACTTCACCTTTTCCTGCTAAAGATCGTCTCAGGCCAGGACACCCCGCCCCGCCCCGCCCGAAGGCCCAGAGACCCTAAGGCCCTCTGTTCCTGAAATATTCATCGGAACGAACTCTGCACAACACCGCCAGTGTGTTCCCGTCAGCGACTACCCCCTCCCCTCGACGACACGGGAGGAACAGGCACCTGAACCAATCGTCCCTTCGCTTTTGCATAAAGAAAAACAGGGTGGGGAGAGCTTAAACCAGATGGCGCTTAGCTGCAAAACAAAACCATCACCTTTGCCCTAAGTACTCGGAATGGCACAAGTAGCACGACTAACCATCAGAATTGAACTTATGTCCACGCGACACGGGGCGAGGCAAATACCATTACGTCGTAGGGAGGGGAAGAAAGGAAGAAAAGGAGGACTTGGGGCCGGGAGGTCAAAATGATAGGAGGGGCGAAGCTGTGAGTCAAGGCGAGATCTCCATGACTTAGTCCGCTCATTGCAGAGGACATCACATATCAACTTGTTGGTATTACTCTGGTTAAAACTATGCGATTCTATTCACCTACGAAAAGAACTCACACTTCCTAAATTAATGTACTGTATCCTATATACGAGTATATTACCAGCTTGGAGGTAACTTAATCCAAACAGTGGTAACATACCTCCGTGGTGGCAATTTCACAAACCTATTTTGCAATTGCCACAGTAGTAGATCCGTAAAGAGACTTAATGTGATATAATTTATTTACAAATCAACGGGTATTTAACAAGATTAATTTTACCAGCCATCGTTCGTTACATAACCAATATGCTGTCATGTTAGATTCTTTTCTTTCTTTAAGGGAACCCGCAGAGGGTCGCTCACGAGTGGCATGATTTGCGGGCGCTGAGCGAGGAAATTAAGGGTTAGGGACAGGATTTGGACTAGGAATGGGGTTAGGATAAGGGTTAAGGGAAGGATCAGAATTAGGGTCAAGACTGGGATTATGATTGAGGGGATGGAAGTAGTGATGGGTGACCCTATTTGTAAAAGAATCAAGAACGTGAGATGGGAGATAATTTCACTCTTGGATACTGCAGGGGTAAATGAGTACTTAAATATATTAGTGCTTGTTTGGTATGTACGGTATTTTAGGTTGTGACTGCCCCTGGTTGTACGTGTATTTATTGGGTGTAAGTTTCTTTGTTTATGTCAACTAAATTACGATTTTATAAACCATTCGTTGTCTATGTATTTGTTTCTGTTTCAAGTGGTCCAAGTTTAATGTTTTGTTTTAACCTAGTGACTGATGTAGTGCATTTGTAATCACATCTGATCCATCTTGCTGCTTCACTTTGAGTGGACTCTTATTTGCATGTCATTGTTAGTGTGTGGATCCCAGATGGTGTTGCAATACTCTAAGTGTGGCTGAGCAAGTGTTTTGAAAGCAAGAATGTTGATGTCTGCGTTGCATCTACGGATGTTCATGAGCAGAAATCCTCGGGCTCCGTTGATTGTGGCCCTGACACCGCTCATATACAGACGCTCCTCAACTTACGTTTTAGTTACGTTCCGAACGGCCGAACGTAAGTTGAAAATGAACGTAAGTTGTCACTGTACTATACATCCGTAAATTCTATTACCGTATCTTATATAACACCCCTAAATCATTAGTTATACACATAACATTGTAAAATAATAACATCAATTTCAAATAAATTAAATTCAAGCAACATAAATTGAGATGGTGGAGGAGGAAGGGGAGGAGGAGGAGGCATGTTCAGTTTGTCGTTTGTGCAATGTAAACAATGGACGCAGCATCATGTGCAAGTATCGTTTGAACTACGGAGAGCGCGCTAAACTAAAAAATTCACTCGGAAAAAAAGAAAAAAAAAAAAAAAAATTACAGTCAGTTCAAACGTAAAATCGAAAAAACGTAAAACGAATGAACGTAAGTAGAGGAGCGTCTGTATGTGGACAGCCTCAGGTCTGTTGAAATGTGGACCCCAATTATCCATGGTGGGAAACTACAAGTATGTCTAGATTTGTGTTGTGTAATGTATAGGTAAACTGGATGGGTTAGTTAGTACAGGTGAATCTGATGTGGTGAAATTTGGCACATCTAAATGTCATTTGCCATTTGGCCTCCTAGTCCTCAAGGGAACATAGGTCATCTTTTAGTTAAAGACAATCATCTCTGATACCTATCTGCCTATATACTAAACTATATTCTGCAAAGAGTCTAGTGGATAGAGTAAAGTGATAGTGGGGGATCATTAATGTAAGAAAGGAAAAGAAGAGGTCCCAAGACAGTGCCCTGAGGAACCCCAGAAGTTGGAGGAATAGTTACGGATTGGCTACCCTTGAGAACATCAGACTGTTTTCAAGAAGTTAAGTGTCTTAATTCAGTGAAGAAGTGGCTTTCGTATGCCATAATAATCTATTTCTGCTAAAACTATGGCGTCTACTTGTCTAATTTGGGGTTGCTGAGTAATTAGGATATGTCATGTATTGTCTCTAGTATAACTGCATCTCGGACGAGTGTTTAGGCCGAAAGCTGTGCTTATTTTCAGTTAGTACTTTTTACCTATCAAAGTGGTCCATAATATGTTCTAATTTTTTACAGGAGACTGAGATAATCGAGACAGGCCTATAAGTGGATGGGAGGGTTCTGTTACCGGATTTGAAAATTGGTGCCACATTTGCCAAAAGCCAGTCACGGGGAAGACTTCCGGTTGGAATTGTCTGTGAAAATATAATCTGCAGGACAGAAGCCAACACACCAGCCTTGACCTTAGGTACCCTGCTGCGTATATCATTAGGTCCAATCGCTTTAGTCTGTCGTAATTAATTGATCAAAACGGAGAACGTTAGAGAACTTACCTGTTTGAGTTCTCTAACAAATCGTTAGAAATGAATACAAGCTTGAGGCTTCGATGGCTGTAGATCCTTGCCAAGGTTTTATTGTCCTTCTGGTGACAGGGTTAAAGCTTGTCACTGGTACCAGGGTTGAAGCTAGTCTGGCGTTCAGGGACTAAAACTTAGTCTCGTTCGGCTGGAGTTCTAATGAGCCTTCAAAACGGTTTCGAAGCCACGGGACAACTGATACTTCAAGTAAGTTCTCAAGTTCCCGATTTGTTAATCAAATTACAACATAGGCTTAAATAAATAATAAAGAGGGAGGGGAGTTTAATAATATATTAATTAAAATTACGATAGTGTGGTACGAAGTTACAGGAAAGATTCCCGATTCGAAAATTAAACAAGCTTTCGGGAAATTGCCGTAGCTCAAGGTAAACAATGCCATTCCCGTAACAACAATTACCACAGCCTCCCCAACAACAAAAAGAAAGTGTTTAAAAAATATAACACTTTCGAACAAAATTTATAACAAGCTTTGCTTGCTAGGGACCTTACTAGGTCTCTAGAGGCCAGTGCAGTCCCACAAGTTGGCCTCACAGAGGCAGGTTCCAGAGAGAGACAATCGTCTTGTAAAGAGTTAACCTCCTCTGCGTCTGAGACCTCTTCAAAGGGTTCAGACTCTCTTGCCTGAACATTAGGAACCCCAGGGGATTCATCCTCAACACTGGAACTCAACTCAGCATGGAGCTCTAGAGGGATTAAAAGTTTGATGTTCACTTTAATAGAGTTTCCATCAGGCTTAACGACAGAGACTGTACATATCACCTTGTCTTGGTCAGGAAAGGTTTCCACAATACGAACTAAGGGCCAGAAGGGTCTGGTCTTGAAGGGGAGTTTCAAAAAGGCAATATCTCCCTTTTCCTAGCTTCTAGAACTGTGATATGCAGCTCTATCCCTTTCCCTTAAGCTGACCAAGTACTCTGTCAACCATCGTTTCTTGAACTCTTCATAAAAATAATCCCTACAGTCCATAACCAAGATGAGATTGTTGTTCCATTAGAAATTATTTTCAAGAAATCCATCATATCCGGAGATGTCCCAAGAGTATGGAAGCTAGCTAACGTTACTCCCATATTCAAAAAAGGTGACAAAAAGAAACCAAATAATTATAGGCCTATAAGTTTGACTTCAATTGTAGGAAAAATAATGGAAACTATCATCAGAGATGCTATCGAACATCATTTAGAAAGTAACCGTTTGATAAATGATAGCCAGCATGGTTTCAGATGGAAACATTCTTGCGTGACTAACTTACTCGAATTCTACAACACAGTTATCTCGAATTATGACAAAATAAACAATATAGATTTAATATATCTAGACTTTGCAAAAGCTTTTGATACCGTCCCACACAAAAGACTAATTACTAAATTAGCTTTACACGGAATAAGTGGTAGCCTATTAAGTTGGACTAGTAATTGGTTGAATGGTCGAAAACAGAGAGTTGTTTTAAATGGAAAAACTTCTGGATGGAAAAATGTTACAAGTGGAGTTCCTCAGGGTTCCGTTCTTGGGCCACTTCTATTCATAGTAAATATAAATTATATAGACCATGGACTAAAATCTACTGTTTCCAAATTTGCTGATGATACAAAACTGTGTGGAGTGGCAAATGATCACTCAAACCAATTAGATATTCAAGAAGATTTAGATAAATTACAGCAATGGTCTGAAAAGTGGCTAATGATATTTAACACAAGTAAATGCAAGGTAATACACATAGGTATAACAGTAAGTACGTTTACAAGTTATTTGGAAATTCGTTAACAAAAGTGGATAGAGAAAAAGATCTCAGCGTAATTATCAGTAACGACCTCAAATCATCCAAGCAGTGTATTTCACCCTCTGAGAAAGCAAATAAGATTCTAGGACTCATTGCGCGATCTTTTGATTTCAAAAGTCCATCACTCATTAACAAGCTATATAAATCATTAGTTCGTCCACATTTGGAATATGCTGTTTCCGTATGGTCACCGAATCTCATTAAAGATATTGACAGACTGGAAAAAGTACAACGGCGAGCCACAAAACTGATTCCAAATATCAAAAATAAATCATACGAAAATCGACTAAAACACATGAATCTGTTTTCCCTAAAAAAGCGTAGACTCAGAGGTGACTTGATACAGGTCTTTAAGATTTTAAAGGGAATTGACAACATCAAAAGTGACAAAATTTTCACATTGAATGAGAATCAGACAAGAAACAATGGTCTCAAACTGTCCGGAAATAGATTCAATTTGGAAGTGGGTAGAAACAACTTTGCCAACCGTGTAGTTAATGAATGGAATAAACTTCCTGCACAGGTGGTGCAATGTGGTTCAGTTCGAAGCTTTAAGAATCATTTAGATAAATACCTAAGCAAGATGCTGTAATGATTATAATTTATCTTATATTATTTGTTTTTGTTTTGTTATCTTTTGTCTGATTTTCATTTAATATTAGTTATATGTCAATTTATCATTATTTACTATTTACCTGTTTGTTTATTATTTAACTATACCTATGCATTTATTTATGTATTTTATTTGTTATTTATATTATTATAGTTTTTATTTGTTATTTTATTATTAATATGATTTTTTTTTCGCATCCGACCTAGATATGGATCAAAAGGTCTCCTGTCGGTATGCTCCGCCTTTGTAATCCTTTGTAATCAATGAAAATCAAACAAATAATAATAAACAAACGGACAAATGATAACAAAACAAATAAACAATATAAAATAAATGGTAGTCATTACAGCATCTTGCTTAGGTGTTTATCTAAATGATTCTTAAAGCTTCAAACTGAACTACATTGCACTGCCTCTGCAGGAAGTTTATTCCATTCATTAACTACACGGTTGGCAAAATTGTTTCTACCCACTTCCAAATTAAATCTATTTCCAGACAGTTTGAGACCATTGTTTCTTGTCTGATTCTCATTCAGTGTGCCTTCATTGAAAGAAGGCATTGTCCCACTTGATTGGAAAAGGGCAAACATGGTGCCAATTCACAAAGGTGGAAACAAGGGAACACCACTATATTATAGACCAGTATCAGTAACCGGCACAATAATGAAATTATGTGAAAGGATTGTGAAAGGTCGATGGACCAAATATCTTGAAAAAATGAACATTCTGACAGACAGTCAGTTTGGCTTCAGATCAGGAAGGTTATGCGTGTTGAACCTTTTGAGCTTTTACTCAAGAGTAATTAATGTGCTACAAGAAAGGGGTGGGTGGACTGCATGTACCTGGACCTAAAGAAACATTTGATAAAGTACCTCACAGTCAACTTATGTGGAAATTGGCATGGTGGAGGGCTGAGAGGGAAATTACTAGAATGGATGAAAGACTTTTTGAAGGAAAGATACATGAGGACAGTAGTAGAGGACAAGATGTTAAGCTGGAGAGTAGTAACAAGCAAAGTTCCACAAGATTCAGTGTTTACAACAATAATGTTTCTCGTCTATATTAATGACATGATGGAAGGAACAAGCTATGCCAATATGATGTTTCCAGATGATGCAAAAATCATGAGAAGAGTGAAAAATGAGAAGGACAGTACACTACTGCAAAAAGATCTAGATGCTATATCTGCATGGATCCAAAAATTGGAAATGAGCTTCAATAACAAGAAATGTAAAGTACTGGAAATGGGCAACAGTGGCAAAAGGCCATCCATAAATTATTCCTTAGGAAGTGAACACATTATAAAAGCAAATGAGGAGAAAGACTTGGAAGTGATGATAAAAGACAACCTGTCACCTGACAGACATATATGAAGGATTGTGGGAGAGACATATGGACTACTGCAGATGATTAAAGTGGCATTCCATTATATGGACGTAGAGATCATGAAAAAAATAATCAAAACTCTGATACATCCAAGACTGCAATATACATCAGTAGTATAGTCCCCACACAGACTGAAGGATATAAGCAAGATTGAGGGAATATAAAGGGCAGCAACCAAACTGGTCCCCAGCCTGGCAGATAAACTATATGTGGAAAAGCTAAAGGTACTGTGTCTGCCAACTTTGAAAGATCAAAGAAAAAGAGGTGACATGAATACAGTGTTCAGGTCACTAAAGGGGATAGGTTGTACTGATAGATGAGATCTCCTGATTAAAGATGGGAGGACTTGAAGAGTTCATGGAAGTGAATAAATACAATTTTCCATATAGATGTATAAATATGTGGAATGGCTTAGAAGGTGATATAATCCAAGCTCAAACAATACATAAGTTCAAATTTTAATATGATAATTGGAAGTCAACATTGGAACCATACATGAATTAGAGCCTAGGTATGTTAAAAAATTTGAGAACAGGAGACAGAACCCAACGAGCATTGCTCCTTTCCCGTATACTACAATTAGATAAATACAATTAGTTAAATAGAGCTGACATGGTATCTGCCACGATGCACAGACTTCACAGCAGTGATCACACTGGATGGCATCTGGCCCCACTTTACTGCACACTTGCAAAACTAACGTGGGTTCTCAGGGGCCATAGGCCCGAAGTTGATCAAAGCCCCAATGTCACCACACCGAGATCTCAAACTGGATACTTAAAGAATGTAGGGAACAATTAGCAGACAAGATACACATTCTTATTACATGTTTGTTGAATGAAGGCATCATGCTGCTTGATTGGAAAAGGGCAAATATGGTGCCAATTCACAAAGGTGGAGACAAGGAGATACCACTGTATTATAGACCAGTATTACTAACCAGCACAATAGTGAAATTATGTGAAGGGCTGTGAAAAATTGATGGACCAAATATCTTGAAAAGATGAACATTCTGACAGACAGTCAGTTTGGCTTCAGGTCTGGAAAGCTGTGTGTGTCAAACCTTTTCAACTTTTACTTAAGATTGATTGATGTGTTGCAAGAGAGAAAATGGAGGGCAGACTGTGTGTACCTGGACCTAGTGAAGGCATCTGATAAAGTACCTCACAGTCGACCTATGTATTTACCTAGTTGTATTATATGGAAAGGGAGCTATGCTCGTGGTGACCCGTCTTTGTATCTCTCAGCATCAAGTTTTTTCTTAAAATCTTGAATTGTGTTTGCACACACTATTTCTTTATCTAATTTGTTCCAAGTATCTATCACTCTGTGTGGGAAGCTGTTCTTTTTTAGATCTTTTCTGTAATTATCTTTTTTTAGTTTCTTTTCGTGTCCTCTCGTTTTTCCAGTATCCCATTTCAATAAGTCATTCTTATCTAAGATTTCCATTCCTTTCATTATTCTATAGATAGTAAGTCTCCTCTTTCCCTTCTTTGTTCCAGAGTTGGTAATTCTAATTTGGACAGTCTTTGCTCATATGTCATTTTGGAAAGAGTTGGTGCTAGTTTTGTTGTTGCTCTTTGTATTCTTTCTAATTTCTTTATATTCTTTTTGGTACTGGGTGTCCATAGTGTTGCTGCATACTCAAGTTTTGGTCTTATTAGTGTAGTTAGAATTTTTTTTATCATTTCCATGTCCAAATAAACAAATGCCACTTTTATTGACCTCAATAAGTTGTAGGTTTCTCTATTTTATTAATATGCTTATCTGGTGTCATGTCCTTGCTGATTATCACTCCAAGATCTTTCTCCGAGTTTACTTTTTTGACCTCTTCTTCACCAATTTTGTAATCTTTTAATATTCTGTTTTTACTTTTTCCAAATTCCATCATACTACATTTCTTGATATTGAATTTTACTTCCCACTTTTGAGTCCATTTCCATATCTTGTCCAAGTCTTGTTGTAATGAGTTGCAGTCTTCCTCTGTTTTTACTTTCTTTAGTATTTTTGCATCATCAGCAAAGAAATTCATGTAACACTCTACTCCTTCATCTATGTCATTTATGTATATGGCAAACATGATCGGGGCCAGTATTGATCCCTGTGGGACACCACTTATCACTTCTTCCCAGTTTGAGAATTTGTCACTAATTACTACTGTCATTTTCCTCCCAGTCAGGAAGTCTTTTATTCATTCCAATAATTTTATATCAGCAAATCACAATTCTGCTGAGGGTTCGCAAACATATGAGATATGCTCCGCCCAGCCGGTCCGACAGTTGCTTACGCGCTGCCGTGCTGAACAGTCGTCAAGATTGTTTACTCTGTCGCACGTAGATTTCAACCGTATTCCTGCTTACTAGTGCTTGACCTGGCATTCGAGTATTTACAACGCTCAATTTGGAATATAATAATAGCGTTTACGACGCTCATTTTATCATCTAATAAGCGTTTACGACGCTTTCATTTTGAGTTTTAATGAAACTCACTAGATTCTCAGGTAAATACGACTCCGTCGGTCACAACCGCCATGTCGTCTTCCGACGAAACGCATACCCATACAAGCAGGAAGTTGGGCGCCTCCTCTCACGGAGGAGAAGCAAGCCAACATTCTCGCAAATACAAGCATAAATCAAGCAGGTCAAGCAACAGTACTTCCCATCAGGATAGAAATACTTGCGTTGGCGCTACGCATCGAAGTCTAGAAGACATGGCAACCCCCCCTCCGCCCCCGATGGCTCCACGTCACGTACTGCTTTCCAAGTACATGACGACTCCTCAGCCCCTTGGCACACAGTACTGCAAGCCATCGCTGAACTGAGGAGTGATATGGATCAACTAAAAGCGGAGAGGCGGCAAGATGTTTCGCAGAGGCCGGAAACCCACAACGATGCCAGACCGGGCACTAGTTCAACCAGGAAGGAAGCAGGGCCTGTTACCCCCTCTCCAGGTAACTTTTTGGGGTTTTATCTCCGACGGAAGCAGCAGTGAAGAAGGTGAGTTGCATGAAGATTTCCCCATTGGCAGTATTTTGATGCAGTTCTCTAAGGCTTTCAGCCCAGTTGAAGAAGGACACCTATAAAGAAATTGCGGAGGACGAGAGTACCAAGAGGCCCGGTAATTGCCCTGCTTTATCCCCAGTTGAGTGCAATATGCAAATTTTGGAGGCACTAAAACAGGACGCTAAAAAAGCAGACTTACGCATGAAGGAAGTCAATAAAGATATAACTAAGGCAGCTTCCATCATCATCAAGTCACTTTCGGTGCTTTACAAAGTGTCCCAGGATGAAGGTAACGCTGTGGTGGCCCATGAGGTGGGCATGATCAATGGTGCTCTGGCACTGTTAGGTCATGCCAACTACCGTAACAACTTGGTTTGCCGTTTTAACATCAAACGGGAAATAAATCAAAAGTACTCACACCTATGCTCTGACAAAGTGCCCATGTCACGCTTTCTGTTTGGGGATGACCTCTCGCAATCCGCAAGACAAATCAAAGAGGAGGAAAAACTCAAAAGCAAAATCACACCCAAATCCCCCTTTCCATCCTGGAAGCCAGCGCATGGAAGTTTGGAAGTGGGAAGACAAGAACCCAGTTTAAAGAACACACAAGATTTCAACCCTATGGACAGCGGAGGCTAGGGCATAGGGGAGACTAGAGGCCTTACTACGCTCGACAGGCCTTGGATTAAAAAAAATCCAAAGGCAGGGGACGCAGCATTCCCTGACAATAAACCAGGCAAGTACCAACTTTGTGGTAGGTTCCCTTCACAGATTTGTGCATGAGTGGCAAAAAATCACTAGTGATACATATATTCTAGACATAGTCAAACATTGTCACCTGAATATTAATGTCAATGATATCGGTTACCTGTGTTTTGAGAATGTGGAATATAACTTTAGCCTGGCGGAACAAATGATACTATCACAAGAAATTTCGAAATTATTGGAGCTTAAAGTTTTAAAAGAAACAAAGAGAAGGGCAGATCAGATCATTTCCCCTGTATTTCTGAAGAAGAAAAAAGATGGAGATTATAGGATGGTACTCAATTTAGAAAAATTAAACAACCACATTCCCTATATCCATTTCAAAATGGAGAATTTTGAACAAGCTATCAGACTGATAAATGAAGGGGACTATATGGCATCTGTGGATCTTAAACATGCCTACTACTCTATTAGAATAGCAGAAGAACAGCAAAAATTCCTTTGTTTTCAATAGTATGGCAAAGTTTATCAGTTCACCTGTCTCCCAAATGGAATCTCAGAAGGACCCAGACTTTTTCCCAAACTCATGAAACCTATCTTTGCTACTTTAAGAGAGAAAGGCTTTACCATCACCAGCTTTATTGATGACACTCTCATGTGCAGTGCTTCTCTTTCTGGATGCTATGATTGCATCAATTCTAGCATTGAATTACTCACGAAAATGGGCTTCTGTATTAACGTTGCGAAATCTGTGCTAGAACCCACTAAAAGTATCGAATACCTTGGCAATGTCATTGACTCGGACAAAATGATTGTTACCTTACCAATACGTAGGAAAGAAAGAATTCTACTTGGATGTAAACAACTAATAGCTAAGACTAGTGACAAAATCAGAGAAGTAGCCAGGGTGATTGGGCTTCTAGTTGCTGCCTTCCTAGCTGTGGAACTTGGAAAGTTACACTATCGTCACCTTGAATCGGCAAAGATTACAGCATTGTGAAGGAGTTATGGGAACTTTGAGGATAAAATGTTGATCACCGACGAAATGAAAACTGACCTGACTTGGTGGATCAAACATGTTGAGACCCAACATAGGTGAATAATTCACCCAACTCCTGAAATTGTCTTATACTCAGATGCTTCAGACTTAGGTTGGGGTGGCTGCATAAATCATCAGCAGTCAGTCAATGGCAGATGGATGACAGAGGAAAAGAAGCTTCATATTAATGCCCGGGAACTCATAGCTGTGCTCCTTACATTAAAATCTTTTGCAAATGAGGTCAGAGGAAAGCACATCAAAGTTTTCTGTGACAACACTACATCAATGAAATGGGAGGCACTAAGTCGGTAGCATGTAACAATGTCTCCTCTGATATTTGGAACTGGTGTCTAAACAATGATGCCTGGATCACATGTTCCTACATTCCCGGGAGTGATAATACTTTGGCTGATACAGCATCCAGGAACTTCAATGACAGACATGAATGAAAGTTGGATGAGAAAATTTTTAAGAAATTAAGCATCATTTTTGGCACACCCAACATTGATCTATTTGCATCTAGGTTGAAGAAACAAGTGCCTCAGTTTTGCTCCTGGAGGCCAGACCCAGAATCAAATTATTGTGATGCATTCAACCTTAATTGGGCAACATTAGGTCTCATCTACATTTTCCTCCCTTTCTCCCTGATCGCTAGATGCCTGCAGAAGTTAAGAGCAGAAGGGGCCAGAGGTTGGATGATAGTTCCATTTTGGACATCACAGCCCTGGATGGGAGCACTACTCAGGCTGCTTGTAGAAGATCCAAGAATCATAATGAGGAAAAAGAAAGTGCTGGTGTGGCCCCTGTCGACGGAAGAACATCCCATCATGTCCCATACCAGATTGATGGCCTGTCTACTTTCCAGGAAAGCCTGCGAGAACGAGGCATATCTGAAAAAGGTACGGACCTTATCTTGGCATCATGGAAACCCGGAACTAGCAAACAATACAGATCACATTTCAACAGGTGGGCACAATTTTGTCATCAACGGGACATCAATCCCACTACTCCTATTGTAACTGATGTCATAAACTTCTTAACAGAAACTTTCCACAGAGGTGTGGGTTACAACAGTATTAACACAGCGAGGGGGGCCCTATCCTTGCTGGGGATAGTTGTGGACGGATGCAGGGCAGGCAACCATCCCCTAGTCATCAGGTTAATGAGGGGAGTTTTCAACCTGAGGCCTTCAATGCCTAGATATAAGGACACCTGGGATGTCAAACCTGTATTAACAAAACTGAAACAGTTGGAACCCTTACAATCTCTCCCACTGAAAGAACTTACACTCAAACTAGTAATGCTGATGGCACTTACACAAGCTGCCAGAGTTCAGACCCTACACTTACTAGTACTCAAGAATACAAGCATAAAGGAAGAAGCTATTTCAGTCTGGTTAGGGGACAACATTAAACAATGTTGCCCTGGATTTAACATTCAGTCTGTGAAGTTCTTTCCCTACACTAAGGACGAAAGTTTGTGTGTGTGCAGGACTTTGCACACATATCTGGAAAAAACAGAACACCTCCGAGACGAGACAGGGAAGAAGGATGGAAGACTCCTCATAAGCTTCATCAAACCGCACAAACTGGTATCAAGAGACACAATTGCAAGATGGATCAAACATGTACTTACTATCTCTGGAATTGACTCTACCAAATACACAGCGAGCAGTGTCCGCTCGGCTGCTGCCTCTCAAGCTAGATCCATGTCCGTACCTATACACCACATCATGTACAAAGCTGGATGGTCAAGAGAATCGACCTTTGCCAAACACTACAACAAGGAAATTGTACAGGAGGGAGACCCATTCCAAGATGCAGTTCTGGGTTAGCTTGGGCACACTAAATTTGAAATGGAAGAATTATGGAAAGGCCCCAACTTCACCTGCCTAAGAACTTCTGAGGCACGACACCCACATGTCTTCAAAACCTCATATGTTTGCGAACCCTCAGCAGAATTGTGATTTGCTGATATAAAATTACTGAAGTACATGAGACTTACCGTAGGTTAGTTGAGATGTGCTTCTGGTTTTATGAAGCAAATCAATTCTGCTGAAGGGTAAGCATTCATATGCCCTCCTCTCCTCCCCTTACACATAACCAACTGGGAATCTCTTCATTACAAAATAATCAAGTTCAGGTTATCATGTGGGTGCTCGTATTATTCAAAGACTGTCGGACCGGCTGGGCGGAGCATATCTCATATGAATGCTTACTCTTCAGCAGAATTGATTTGCTTCATAAAACCAGAAGCACATCTCAACTAACCTACGGTAAGTCTCATGTACTTCAGTAATTTTCCTCTGATACCACCTATTGACTTTATCTTCCTTATTAGTTTTTTATGTGGTACCTTTTGTAGGTCCAGAAAGACACAGTCTGCCCACCTATCTCTCTTGTATTATGTCTATTAATCTTGAGTAGAAGCAGATCAAGTTTGTTGTACATGATCTTCCTTGTCTGAATCCAAATTGATTTTGATTCAGTATAGTTTTTTTCTTCCAAATGCTTAACCCATCTATTTTTGATGACTTTTTCACAAATTTTTGCTACTGTGCTTGTTAGGGAGACCGGTCTGTAGTTTGATGGGTCTTCTTTGTTTCCTCCCTTATAAATTGGTACAATGTTTGCCTTTTTCCAGTCTTGTGGCACTTTTCCTTCTTTAAGTGAGAATTTAATTATATTGTATATTTTGTCTGTTAATTCTTCCATGCATTCTTTCAGTATCTAATTTGCAATTCTGTCAGGACAATGTGATTTTCTGACATCAAGGGTTTTCATTTGGTTGTTGATTTCCTTCTGTGTTACGATTATTTCTTTCACTGAGGGGGACATCTCTCTATTTCCTCACAGTTAGGTGAGTTTTCTATTGTGAATACTGATTTGAAATGGTTGTTCATGATTTCAGCCATTTCCAGTTCTTCTGTATATTCATTTCTACCTTGGTGCAGTTTTTCTAATTTTTGTTTGTTCTTCAGTTTGCCATTTACATACCTGTAAAATAGTTTGGACTATGTTGAAGGACTGAGTGGCAAACTACTAGAATGTATGAAAGACTTTTTGAAGGAAAGATACATAAACACAGTAGTAGAGGATAAGATGTCAAGCTGGAGAGCAGTATTAAGCAGAGTACCAATAATGTTTCTTGTCTATGTCAATGACATGAAGGAACAACAAGCTATTCCAATATGTTTGCAAATGATACAAAAGTCATGAGAAGAGTGAAAAATGAGGAGGATGGAAGACTGTAGGAGAGAGGCCAAACGCAGAGTATGGGATCCAATATATTTGACGTTTCGCCCAGCAGGGCTTCTTCAGAAATAACACAGTTGAGAAACATTTTACTCCTTATACAGCCCGAGCTTGCGGGGAGAAACAAACATAAAAATGGTGTACAAAAAAAATGTACATACATACATATACCAAGGCTTTTTCCCCCTTACTAGGGAGGTAGCCAAAAAGGAAAAGGCATAAAATCATTCCCACCCATTTCATCCCCGAAAACACTTCACACCCCTCCACCCTCCCTCCCATCTTAGCACCTCCTGGATGACAGGTCATCCCTGCACCTTGTACATAATGTACATAATGTACATAATCATTATTATTTGTCTTTTTCTAAAAACTTTAAACTTTTAAACTTTCCTATCCGTAGCAGAGTAAAAATGTACATAATCAATATAAAATTTAAAGTTTTTAGAAAAAAGACAAATAATAATGATTATGTACATTTTTACTCTGCTACGGATAAGAAAACCAAAATGGGAATTATCGAGGCTAAGAATATGTTCAGAGGAGTATTTGGATGAAGAATTTAATAACATTTTTAATGCTTTTACTGAACTAAAATACCCTCCTTATTTCATCCTAAAAGCCAAGAAGAAAGCTGGAATTATTCATAAAAGAGTAGGCAAAATAAAAGAAGAATGTACAAAGAGGATCATATTACCTAATACCTCAGTTGCAGACAATATTTCCCCATTATTAAACAAGGCTGGTGTTAATGTTGTTAAATCCAGCTCGGTAACAGTTGGCAATCTTATTAAAAAGCCAAAATAAGAGCAGGGAAAATATTCATCAAGCAGGTATTTACTGTGTGCCATGTCTAGGTTGTGAAAAGGTCTACATTGGTGAAAGTTTCCATGGTATTGATACGAGAATATTAGAACATAAATATGATATGAAAATATACAATATGAATAATGCCATTGTTAAACATAGATTCGATACGGGCCATAATGCTGAATGGAATAATTCCAAGATTATAAAATATGAAAACCATACAATGAAACGTAGATGTTTTGAATCTGCATTTATATCCCTCATTGATAATATAAATCAGAACAGTGGATTTTTTGCAATAAATAAACCATTGGCAATTTTAATAACCAAGTAACAAGCAATTTGCGCAAATTGTGTGTACACCATTTTTATGTTTGTTTCTCCCCGCAAGCTCGGTCTATATAAGGAATAAAATGTTTCTCAACTGTGTTATTTCTGAAGAAGCCCTGCTGGGTGAAACATCAAATATATTGGATCCCATACTCTGCGTTTGGCTTCTCTCCTACAGTGCTGTTGCAGTCGTTGCTGCTCTTACTCAGGATGGAAGACTATTACAAAATCTAGACACTATTTTTACATGGAACCAAGAATGGGAAATGAACTTCAATACCAAAGAATGGAAAGTACTGGAAATGGACAATAGCAGTAAAAGGCTATCCTTAAATTATTTCTTGGTTAGTGAACACATTATAAAAGCAAAAAAGGAGAAAGACTTGGGAGTGTTGATAAAAGACAACCTGCCACCTGACAGACATATCTAAAGGATTGTGGGGGGCATACAGATTACTGCAGAAGATTAAAGTGGCATTCCATTATATGGATGAATGGATGATGTAAAAATTCATCAAAACCCTGATATATCCAAGACTGCAATATGCATCAGTAGTGTAGTCCCCACACAGACTGAAGGATATAAGCAAGATTGAAAGAATACAAAGGGCAGCAACCAAACTGATCCCCAGTCTGGCAGATAAGCCATATGAGGAAAGGCTAAAAGTATTGGGTCTGCCAATTTTGAGAGACTGAAGAAAAAGAGGTGATATGATTACAATGTTCAGGTCACTAATGGGGATAGATTGAATTGACAGGTCTCCTAATTAAAGATGGGAGGGCTTTAAGAGATCACGTGAGTAAACTAAGGCCATGTATTGAACAGATGTGAAGCTTAGAAGTGATATAGCCCAAGCTCAAACAATACACGAGTTCAAATCTAAATATGATAATTGGAAATCAAAGATATAGATAAGTTGGAACTGTATATGAATTTGAGTTGTATGTTAGAAAATCAGGGAATAGGAGACAGGACCCAATAAACATTGCTCCTTCCCTGTATACTAAAATTAGGTAAATACATTATGAGCAGCAACAACAAGCTCTGAGAATCCAAAAGATTACCTTAAATTTTTGTCAAACTAGGTCCTCAGACTCCAACTAGGTCCCCCTGAAAGAAGGTGCACATGTTTATATGTATGTATCAGGCATTAGTGATTGTGTTATGTGGATGTGATTACAGTCATTGTGTGGTGTGTTGTTCGTGTTGTGGAGTACTAAGAAATAAAGTATAGAAAATGTTGTACTTGTGAATATAAATGTTGTTTTGTGTGAGTTAGTCCTAGACCTAGGTCTGTATTTTGTTTACAGTCACCAACATCTTCAGAAGTAACTCACTTATGCCCTGTATTATTATCTTTTATATTCCTGGATAACACTAATAGCCTTAAAACACTCTAAAAAGTGTAATAGTATTAAAATCTATAAATATAAAACTAAATCAAAATAAAAACTCAGCAGACAAAAGAAAACAGGAGTCTGTCCAGCCCAGGTCTAAAAACAAAAAAGAATCCATTTAAAAATCATGAAATCAATTAAAAACCAGGAGTACAGATAAAAACAATACTTATGCTTGTAAATGATAGTATTCGATGAAGGGTCAATGATGGTTAAGATTGGAATGAAGGAAAAGTGGAGGTGGAAATCAGAGGGGACACATCCTCAACATCAATGTGGGTATGACATTTTTTTTTTATATTACTATCCAGGGTTGTGTATAGATGAGGCTGTGATGCATGAAGGGGAGTGGGTGGGGAATGGGGGGGGGGGTGAGGAAGTATATATGAGAAAAAATTTGACGCAGCCCAAAGGGATTTCTCCCCGTCTTCTTCTTTCCTGCATGAGGGGTCGGAGAGGGGAGGGTCGCCGAATTTATGAAGCGGCCTTGCTATGGATGTGCTGTGTCTTGCGACACTGCTTCTAACCCAGGGCAGTGGACAGGATGCAGGGATGACCCATCATCCAGGAGGTGCCAAGATAGGAGGGAGGGAGGAGGGTGGAGGGGAGTGGAATATATGGGAAATGAAATGGGTGGGAGTGATTGCTATGCCTTTTTCTTTTTGGCTACCCCCTGTGTAAGGGGGAAAAAGCCTTTGGTATTTGTATGTATGTATGTACTATCCAATGCTATTTCAACCTTCAATATCAAAATCTAACCTAAACTAATCCAAGACCTCAGAATTTTTTTTCTATAGAGATACATCCATACATACATACATATATACATACATACAAATGCTTGGAAAGAGAATGAGCATACAAAAATGCTAGAAGATACAAGACAATCACTAAATGAGATACTAATGGGCAGGGGTAGTCTGGTAATTATGGGGGACTTCAATTGCAAAGAAATTTGTTGGGAAAACATGACAGTGCGAGGAGGAGACGACTTGTGGGGTAATGTACTACTGGATATGACCATGGAATGCACAATGACTTAATGGGTCAGTGAAAACACCAGATACAGAAATAATGAGGAGCCATCGAAACTAGATTTAATATTTACAACAGAACCTGAAATTGTGGATAAAATCCAACACAAGACACCAATTGGAAAGAGTAACTATATAATCATTGAAACTGAACTAAAGGAAGAAATATACATGGAAAGAAATGAAAAGCATTGGAAAGGAAGATTGATGTACAACAAAACGGACTTTGCAAAACTAAAGAAATTCTTCCAGAATGCAAACTGGGAAAAATTTTAAAAGGAAAAGATAAAAGTGGAGGAGAAATGGAATATCTTGATGGATTATTACAATGAAGGGGTAAATAGCCATGTACCAAGACAGAAGCAAGAATGTACATTAAATGCTGGTTCAACAAAAGATGCAGTGAGGCAAAAGACAGAAGCATGGAAAAGGTGGAGAAAAGATAAAAAACCTGGAAAATGGCAAGTCTATATAAACTATAGAAATGAGTATGTTAAAGTGAGAAGAGAGGAAAAAAGGATATTATAGATAAATGTAAAGAGCAACCCAAGCTATTCTATCAATATGTGAATGGCAAACTCAAAACAAGCAAGAAATGGTGAAACTACACCAAAGGAATATAGAATACACAGAAGAATTAGAAATGGCCAAAGTCATGAATAATCACTTCAAATCTGTTTTCACTAGAGAGAAAGCACAATATTGGGATGAAGGTAATGAAAGATGATCTCCCCCCATGAGGGAGATAACAATAACACAAAAAGAAATATTAGAACACCTATCAAACCTTGACGTCAGGAAATCACATGGCCTGGATGGAATTGCAAATTGGATTCTAAAAGGATGCAAAGAAGAACTAATGGACAAAATACATAATATAATAAATTGCTCACTCAAAGAAGGAAAAATACCAAAAGACTGGAAAAATGCTAATATTGTACCAATATATAAAGGAGGAAACAAGGAAGAACCAACTAACTATAGGCCAGTATCACTAACAAGCACTATAGCCAAAATTTGTGAGAAAAACACCAAGAATAGATGGGTAAAACACCTGGAAGACAACAATATAATAAACCCAAGACAATTTGGGTTCACACAAGGAAGATCATGTACCACAAACTTAATATGTTCTACTAAAGACTAATAGACATAGTGCAAGAAAGGAATGGATGGGCTGATTGTGCCTTCCTGGACTTAGAAAAAGCTTTTGACAAAGTACCACACAAACAGTACCACAGGGGTGAGTGGAGAATGGTTGTATATGGATGATGTGATGCATGAGGTGGAATGGGCAGGGGGATGGGGGGTGAGGTAGTATGTGTGAGCAAAATTTGATGCAGCCCGAAGGGATTCCTCCCCCCGTCTTCTCCTCTTATGCATGGGGAGACGGAGGGTGGGGGGTCGCCGATTTAATGAAGCGGCCTTGCTGTGGATGTACTGTGTCTTGCGACACTGCTTCTGACCCAGGGCAGTGGACAAGGTGCAGGAATGACCCGTCATCCAGGAGGTGCTAAGATAAGAGGGAGGGTGGAGGGGTGTGGAGTGTATTCGGGGATGGAATGGGTGGGAATGATTTTATACCTTTTCCTTTTTGGCTACCTCCCTTGTCAGGGGGAAAAAGCCTTGGTATATGTATGTATGTACCACACAAAAAATTATTAAATAAACTGGAACATATAGGAGGGATACAAGGGAACCTACCAAAATGGATGGAGGACTTCCTGATTGGTAGAAAGATGAGAGTAGTGCTCGGAGAACAATATTCAGATTGGAAAAGGGTGATCAGTGGAGTACCACAAGGATCTGTATTGGCTCCAATAATGTTTGCTATTTATGTGAATGACATGGATGATGATGTGAAATGTTACATGAGCTTCTTTGCAGACGACGCCAAACTGTTAAGGAAAGTAAAAACTGAAAAGGATTGCAAATCACTGCAGAAAGACCTGAATAAGGTATGGAACTGGAGTCAGAAATGGAAAGTGGACTTCAATATTAACAAGTGTAGCATAATGGAGTTTGGAAAACCAAAAACAGAATATCAGGACAATATACAATTGGAACCAAAGTAAAGAAGGAAAGATCCGAAATATATTTGGGGGTAATTATCTCAAACGACTTATCCTATGACAAACAAATAAACAAAATTGTCAGAGAATCCTACAACTTCCTAAGATCAATAAAAGTGGCATTTACATATTTGGACGAAGAAATTATTGGTCACATTGGTCACACTGATAAGGCCTAGACTAGAATATGAGGCGACATTGTGGTCACCTAGTACCAAAAAAAATGTAAAGAAAATAGAAAGAATCCAGAGAGAAGCCACAAAAATGGCACCTGTACTTGCAAACTTGTCATATGAGGAGAGATTGGCTAAACTGGAGTTACCAACTCTAGAGCAAAGAAGAGAGAGAGGCGACCTACTGACCATCTACAGAATCATGAAAGGCAAAGAAATACTCGATAGAGAGGACTTGTTAAACTGGGACAGGAGAAGCACAAGAGGGCATGGAAAGAAAATAAAAAAACATGGCTACAGAAGAGATCTGAAGAAGAACAGTTTTCCACATAGAGTGGTGGACACTTGGAACAAACTGGACAATGAAATAGTGTGCGGAAAAACCATTCATAAGTTTAAGAGCAAACTAGACACTGTGAGATACAAAGGCAGGACACCATGAGCGTAGCTCCCCTTGCTGCAAAATACAACTACAACTAGGTAAATACACCAAGGACTTTTTCTCCCTTACAAGGGAGGTAGCCAAAGTCAAAGGCATAAATTCACTCCCACCATTTAATCCCTACATACTCCACTCCTATTCACCACCTTTCCCTCCCTCTTTTCTTGGCTCCTCCTGGATAATGGGTCATTCCTGCATTTTGCCAACTGCCCTGGGTCAGAAACAATGCAACAAAACACGCCACATCAATAGCAAGCCTACTTCATTTAATCAGTGACACCCCCCTCTCCATCCCCTCATGCAGAAAAAGAGAAGATGGGGGAAAATACCTTCAGGCTGCATCAAAATACCATTCACACATACTTCCTAACCTCCTATCCCCCACCCACTCCCTTTCATGTATCACAGCATCATCCATACACAACCATTCTCCAACTCACCCTTAGCTTCTGTCTTCTCCCTTCCTTCTTCAACAGACATCCCCTTCTTACCCTATCCATCCATCTCATCCTTGGTCACCCCCTCACGTTCACTCCTTCCACCTCTGCCTTCCACACTTATTCTAATCTTTCCTCACTCATTCTTTCCATGTGTCTAAAGTATCCCAACTCCCTTTCCATCCCCGTTCTCCTCCTTACCTCCTCATTTCTCACTCTATCCAGCCTAGTAACCCCTACCATACTTCTTAGGCATTTCATCTCAAGCACATTTAAACTCTTTCTCTCTTCTTCTTATGTTCCATGTTTCTGCCCCATACAGTGCTGTTGGCACAAACACCCCTTCATACAATCTCTTCTTAGCATCCATTCCTAAATGTCTATTTCTCATTACACTTTTTAATCCATAAAGGCATTTACTTGCTTCTCTCAATCTACCGGTACATTTTACCTACACCTTCACTCTTCCCTTTCCTGTCACATTTGCCTCCAGCCTCTTTCCCTTAACCTCTTCCATACGATGACACCTATGTAGGTGTCTTGAGGTGCAAGTGGGTATGCGAGGATGCTGGCATCAGCATCTTGATTATATCTATTTTGTAGCTGTGGCTAAGTAATCCCTGAATTCTGTGTATTGGCTTGATCATATTTTCTGTGTTTATTATTACTCAGAGTGAAAGAGAACAAGTAATACTACAGTGACTTTATATTTTTATAATGCGACTAGTGTGATGCATTGGACATTAGGCATCTGATGCTGTGCATGTGAATTCGACTCGTATTGAAGAGGTTAATACTCACTTCCAATTTGCTGCCATCTTCTCCCCTTGTACATCTCATCACCTTACTTTTACCCACATTTATCTTCAACTTCTTTCTTTCGCACACCTTCCCAAACTCTATCATAGTTTATTACCTAGTCTAGAATTGGTCAAAGCTTCTAAGCTGAAAAGAGACATTACACATGGTACATACATACATATACCAAAGGTTTTTCCCCCCTTATTAGGGAGGTATCCAAAAAACAAAGGCTAAAAACCACTCCCACCCATTCCATCCCAACATACTCCACTATCCTCTATCCTCTTCCCTCCCTCTTATCTTGGCACTTCCTGGATGATGGGTCATCCCTGCATCTTGCCCACTGCCCTGGGTCAGAAGCACTGTCGCAAGACATAGCACATCCACAGCAAGGCCACTTCATTAAATCAGCAACCCCCCCTCTCTATCCCCTCCTGCAGAAAAGGAGAAGACGGGGAGAAATCCCTTCAGGCTGTGTCAATCTATTTCTCATACATACTCCCTCATTCCCCATCCCCTACCCACTCCACCACAGCATCACAGCATCACTCCACCACAGCATCACAGCATCATCCATACACAACCATTCTCCATTCACATCTATCTTCTGTCCTCTCCCATCCTTCCTCAACAGACATTCTCCCCTTTCCCAAAGCTCCTTTTACCCCATCCATCCATCTCATCTTAGGTCGCCTCCTCATATTCACTCCTTCCACCTCTGCTTTCCACACCTCTTTTACAAATCTTTCTTCACTCATTCTTTCTAGGTGTCCAAACCATCCCAATACTCTTTCATCCACCCTATCTCCCAACTCTCTTTCCACCCCCTCTCTACTCCCCACCTCCTTATTTCCCATTCTGTCCAGCTTAGTAACCCCTATCATACTTCTCAGACACCTCATCTCAAACACATTCGAACTTCTCTCTTCCTCTCTTATTTTCCATGTTTCTGTCCCATACGGTGCTGTCAATACAATCACTTAATTCCCAAATGACCATATTTCATTACACTTTTTAATCCATCAAGGCATTCACTCACTTCTCTCAATCTACATTTTACCTCCATCTCCACTCCTCCATTTCCCACCACATTTGCACCCAAGTATCTTAAACTATCCACTTCCTCCAGTCTCTCTCCCTTAATACTCACTTCTAGGCTGCTGGCATTTTTTCCCCTTGTACACCTCATCACCTTACTTTTACCCACATTTATCTTCAACTTCCTTCTTTCACACACCTTCCCAAAATCTGTCACTAACTTCCCCAATCCCTCCTCTGATCCTGCTATAAGCACAGTGTCATCAGCAAACAACAACTGGCTTATCTCCCACTTTTCTCCATTCTTTTTCATTATCTCCAATCCCTGACCCACTACCCTTGCATTTACCTCTTGTACCACCCTATCCATGTATAAATTGAACAGCCAATGTGACATAACACATCCCTGATGAAGTCCTACCTTTACCTCAAGCCACTCACTCTCTCTATTTTTAATCCTAACACAAGCTCTACTACATACATACATATACCAAGGCTTTTTCCCCCTTACAAGGGGGGTAGCCAAAAAGAAAAAGGCATAAAATCATTCCCACCCATTCCATCCCTGAATACACTCCACACCCCTCCACCCTCCCTCTTATCTTAGCACCTCCTGAATGATGGGTCATTCCTGCACCTTGTCCACTGCCCTGGGTCAGAAGCAGTGTCGCAAGACACAGCACATCCACAGCAAGGCCGCTCTACTACTCTCATAAAAACTCGACTGCTCTTAACAGCTTTCCTTCTATCCCATATATCTGCAATGCCTCCCGTAGTGCCTTCCTGTCTACCGTTATAACCCTTTTCCAAATCCATAAAAACCCAAAATACATCCTTACCTTTTCCTATAGCTTTCTCACATATCTCTCTTACCACAAAAATCTGATTTATGCAACCTCTACCTGTCTTAAACCCACACTGTTCCTCACCAATTACTCCCTCTGTTCCTCTCCTAATCCTCTCAATCAAAACCCTCCCATACGCCTTCCCAACTACACTTAACGAGCTGATCCCTCTAGAACTACTACACTCACACTTGTCCCCTTTTCCCTTGTAAAGTGGAACTATACAGGCACTCCTCCAGTCCTCCAGCACTCTACCCTTTCTTAAACAAACATTAAATAACTTCACCAGCCATTCTCCCAGCACTGTACGTCCTTTTTTCAGACATTCCGCATGGCATCCGTCCAACCTAGGTGCCTTAACTGCTCTCATCATCTTAACTTCATCTTTCCTTATTTCTCCTCCATTTTCCTCACTCATCACAGCCCTTTTCTTAGCACTTCCCACTGCAACTACCTTTCCCTCCCTATCCTCCTTCACATTTAGCAACTTCCTAAAATAATCTGCCCACCCTCCTCTCACTGCCTTCTCTTCCATGATCATCTCTCCATCTGCATCTTTTACCTTTTCCGCTCTACTTGATTTGCCGCCGCCTCTTCTTAATTTCTTTCCAAATATTTTTTTTTGTTACTTTCAAAATTTTCTGTCATACTCTTACCCCATTGCACATCTGTTCTCCTCTTTGCCTCCTTTATCTTATGCTTACGTTTCTCTTTATTTTGTACCCCTCATATGATTCATTCATCCTATTTTGTAACCAATCTGTGAAAGCTTGCTTCTTCTCTTCTACACCCTTTGCTTCTTCATCCCATCACTCACTATCCTTCCTTCTATTTCCTTCCATCCTACTTGTTCCCCATTACCATCTTTGCACACCTTATGACTCCCTCCTTGAACCATCCCCATTCCTACTCCACTCCTAATTCTACTTTATTCTTCATTCCCTCCCACTCCCCTCTCAGCTTCTTATAATCCTCCTTTTCTTCCTCATTTAAGCAGTTCACTCTAAGTACCTCCCTACCTTCTGTCCTTTTCCTCTTTCTCCACCTATCTTCCACTCTCAACTTACCTTCCACCAAAAAATGATCGATATTCTCCCACTCTCTCCCCTTAGAACATATACATCTTTAACTCTTCCTAATATACTTCTGGTTACCACTATTTAGTCCATTAATGCTCTATCTACCATCCTCCATCCTCTCCCATGTGTAATTATGTTTGACTTTCTTCCTAAACACAATATTTGCTATCATCAACTCTCTTTCCAGACACATCTCTACCATCAATTCTCCACTATGATTTTTTCCTGGAACTCCACACCTTTCAATCACTCCATCTACTGGTTCATTTCCTACCCTAACATTAAGGTCTCCCAACACCACTCATTTAAATCTATCCAAAAAGCCTCCCTTTCCTCTACACTCTTCTCACTACCAGGCCCATATGCACTTACAAAAACCCACATCTCCCTTCCCAGTTTCACTTTCATCCACATTAACCTTGAAAAAATCTCCTTCCACTCCACTACATGCTTACCTATCTCTTCACTTACTAGTATAGCCACCCCTTCTCTCCCTTGTCCTCTCTTCACTCCTGAGAACCTCCCAACTACACTCCCAAACTCACACTCGCCCCTCCCTTTCAACTTAGTTTCACTCAATGCCAACATATCCATCTTTCTTCTTATAAACATACTGCCTATCTCTTCCCTTTTACTCTCATCTGTACCACATCCACACACATTAAAAACTCCTAGACCTTCTTATGCCTTTACTTTTTTAAGGAATGGGGCTACAGGTAGCAGGATTCCTAGTCTTATCCCCATCCCCTTTTCTGTCACCTTGTAGGACTCAAGTGGGAAGACTTGGTGGCAGCATTCTTTTCCCCCACCACAGGGTTAGCCAAAAAAAAAAAAGGAAATGAATATTCAGAGAAATGGTACAGGATAGCAACAAGGGGTGAGGAGACAGCATAACGGAGGGACAGTCATAGTATAATAAAAGTGTCATCATTTCTCTATGAACAGAGATTTCCTTTATCACAGACAAAATTATGTGTGGCTCTGGTCCTTATGGGCACCCCATATAGACCCTCAAGTATCAGCTGCATGCTACTTTGCCACAATAACATGCAGCCAATACCCCAGATGGAGTAAAATATCTAAAATATTCATATTCATGGTAAAATATCTAAAATATTTATATTAAAGTAAATTCATTTGTCCAATTCAATGCAAATGCTCATATGCCTCCAAAGTATCTCTGAGTTTGTCAGTCAGCTGACAAGCCATTAAACCTACATCAAAACAGCAAACACCGATTGAAGAAAAAAATCAAAACACACACAACAGAATACAAAAAAGAACTGTACTTGAATTCTGGAAAATATTTTTTTTTTCCAGGTGCCACTGAAAAAGCAAATGCTCCACACCAGCATCTGATCTAACATCAAAATCCTGCAGAGACTGACAACTGCTGATAATGACAGAGATAAAGGGACAAGGAAGCTGGTCATTCATATCTAGCCAGGTCAATTAATCTTTGAGTGATTAAAGGCAAAACAAAGAACACAGAGTAAAGTCACAGAGAAAACTATCTTC